>NW_006771471.1:1017296-1018116 GCF_000442215.2 Lipotes vexillifer | reverse complement strand
TAAAACAATCAAGATGACACTGGTCAGACCACCGATGACCAATTTCAAGATGACTGTCAGAGCTGACTGTGCTGTTTCTGCATGTAGCCCTCTCCCTCAGCCTATAAAAGCTCTTGCCCACTGGTTGTGGGGGCGGGGGGGGGGGGGGGGGGGGGTAGACCCTAGGAGGAGCAGATAACTGCGGGGAGCTTCGAGAGAAATCCTCAGCCGGAGACACCCCCCCCTTCCTCTGCCCGCGCGCTCCCCGCCCCCCTTCAGCTGCTGCGCGGAGCGGGCGCCCTTCCCGGCGCGTCTGGGCGGTCGGCAGTGTGGGGGCGTCCAGATGGAGGCTTGGACACTCACCCTGCCCCGCCACACACGCGCACACACTCTTACACTCACACACGCTCCACTTCCGCTGCACACACTCCTGCCCCCGCCACCTTCTTCACACACCCACTCGCACACCTTACGCTACACACCTCCCTGTTGACAGCGCGCTCCTGCGCTCGCCTCGCCAAGAGAATGCCTGGTCGGCAGAGTGGGCGCCTGGGTTTGCTGAACAGGCTGCTCTGCGAAGACACCCATCCTCACCTTCACTGCCTGTACCTGCCGCCACCGCAGTCATCCACCCCCGAAAGCCTACCCTCCGGAGGTGCGCTCTGCCCGCACCCAAGCGCTACTCTAGAACACACACATGAGGAGGAATATTCTTCCTATCCCTGGCCAAGAGCCACCTCGGGGAGCCGAGCGAGGTCCAGAGTGACAGCAAACGGTGACGCTAACGCCAGTTTCGAGTCGCCATCACCGTACGCGCTTTTCCCTTTGCGTGTAAAAAAAA
>NW_006771471.1:1001771-1017286 GCF_000442215.2 Lipotes vexillifer | reverse complement strand
AAAAAAAAAAAAAAAAAAAAAAAACTGGCCCCGATGGGAACCTTTCTGCTTAGTTCCCAAAGCAATTTTTAAAAACTTTTCAGAGGTCCAGATAGCGGTGGGTTCTGGCTGGCTGCACAGACCGCTTCTATCTCCTGGCGCGCCCTGGCCCAACCCCCGGAGCGCTCCTGGCGTGGCCGGGACCCCGTAAGAGGTTGGTCTCAATTGCTCAAACCTGGCGAGTGGCCGCCTGCCAGACCCTTTCCCGCCCCCAAAGCAGCCAAGGCCTGTCGTAGGGCGCGGGACAGCCTCTAGGGCCCAGCCCTGCCCTATTCCCGCGGCGGGCCAGGACTGCCCCAGCCTCGTGGGGGCCCGGGCGGCCGAGAGCCACGGCGCCACGCCGTGGAAGAAGCGCGGCGCTGCAGGCGGCTCCTCGGCCGCTCACCTGCCGCGGCCGCAGCCGCTACGAGTCCGCTCCAGCCCGGCCCCGCGCGCGGCAGTCAGGACCCCGGGGCAGCGGTGAGCTGCCTCTGCTTCTCCTCCGGCGCTCCGGTTCTCCCCCTGCCCGCCGCGAAATTGGTTCTCCCGCGGACGGCCATCTTCCTGACTTCAAACGCCCAGAGAAAATTTGGGAAAGTTTCTCGCTTGCGCTGCGCGCTCTTTTCCAATTGGAGATAAAAATTAAAGGGGAAAGGAAGGAAATCGCAGCAAGATTATCACCCTTGTAGGTACCTCATCCTCGGCAAAAACGTGGAAAGTCCCGTTTCTGAAAAAAGAAAAGAAAGCTGCACTCTTACCACGTGCGCCGGCCCGCTCCGCCTGCGCTCCGGCCCGTCCTGCGGGCCCCGCGCTGACCACCGGCAAGACGACGCCTCGGAGGGGAGCCCGACTCGCATCTCCAGCCCTGAGTCTGAAAGAAGGGGGGGGGACCGAATTATGCAAATATGGGTCGTGGCAGCGGGGCTCGGGTTACGGCCCCCGGCGGCCTCCGAGGTAAGGCACCCACCGGTGGCAAGCAAGCGCAGGCGCCGCGACTGGTTGCGCTTCGCTCCTCTCCACGCACGTGGGTGGGCGGGTGAGTCGCCGGGGCCGCCAGGCGGTGGGCGCCGCTGCCAACCCCGCCGGCGGCCACAGCGCGCTTCCCGGACGGGGAGCTCCTGGACGCCCGAGTACGGGGCGAGCTGGGCGCAGAGGGCAGGGCGCAGGCTGGGGACGGCCCGGGAGAGGGTGAGCCGCGCGCTCTTCGCCTGCTGCTCTTCCCGAAGGAGGAGGCTGAGTTGGGGTCAGATGGGGGATGGGACCCCAACGAGGAGAGGCGGGCTTACCCGGCCGGTCAGAGAAGCCCGTTAGAGTAAATGGGAGTGACTGACCCTGGAATAATTCGCAGTTTTCCAACAATTCACACCTACTTAAGAGCTGCGCTACGTCAAGCCAGCCGTGCGCCGGGGGTGGGTCGGGGGCAGGGGCAAGCAACAGTTTCAGGGAGGCTATGCAGGCAACCGGGAAGGTGCCTGGGGCCAGTCCTGGGAGGGCTTCCCTGAATCTCCGCTGGAAACGGGTCAATAGATTCCCTCTCTCCCCCTCTCTCTCCCTCTTAAGAGTGAAAATGGAACAAAGTCTAGGCATACTCATTTCAAGCCAGCCATCCTGAGGATGGGTAATAAGTTCAGAAAGCTGAAGTAACTTGCCTAAGTCACGCAGCTCATAAGGGGTGGTGTCCAAACTTGGAACCGGGTCTTCTGACTCCAGGTACAATGCGCTGGATGCTACATCATTCATATGGGAAAGCCCAGTTCCGGAAAGTGAATGGCCCTTTGAGGACTGGCAGCGTGGCTTAGCCACTAGGAATGAAACAGGTCACCTTAGACAACCTCATTTCTTTTCTCTGGCATTTCGGAAAGGAGGAAAGCTGAGATCAGGGGTTTCAAAAGGAAGGGACAAGGGATTGTCATGGACATACCCCCCTCCCCGAATGAGGAAGAATTTGAGTTCTTGGCCTTTCGCAGCCTGTGCTATGGATGGAGTGACCAGGTTCGCACAAAACCACCATACGAATAGGCTCTGTAATAAAATAAGCCAATCCCACAGTATCCTTCCTGGAGTAAAGAAGTGAGAAAAAAAAGAGGTAGAGACAAATAAAAATCACAAAGGTGTTTACAGAGTAAGATGCTGTGCTGGGGAGGGGAGGAAGGGGGGAAGGGGGAAGGTGGCAGTTGAATACAGAGATGTACCATGGTCTCTACTTTTAGGCACTTGAGCTTATTCTGATCAAAAGCTGAACAAATAAATGCTTTTCTTTAAAACAGATTTGTCAAAATGCTCAAGTAAATGGAGTGCTCCAAGATGTATTAGGGTTATTAAAAGAGTAACAGATCGATGCCAGATGCTGATCTGCTTTGTCCTGATTCCAGACCCAGAAAGTAAAAGAGGAAGGAAGCAGAGGTGCCCCTTAGTGGGCTTGCCCTGTGCTGGGGGTGAGGAGGAGGGAAGGCAGCCTGCGGCTCCTGGCTGGCTCTCAGGGTCCACTCTCTGAGTGCTTTTCGGCTTTTTTTCCACAGTGTGGACTTGAGAATCACAACCAGCCATGAGGCATGTCACAAATAATTTGGTAACATTTGCGTTTTGATTTATTAAGAAACATTTTTGAACATCATTATAGACTATTGCTATTAACATGTCATTTTCACTCACTTCCATTCTAATACTGCCACTGGAGTGAGAAAGAAGGGTCAGAATTGCTCTTAACCGTGGACACACACAGGGGTGTGGATCCTGAACTCAAATGGCATACGACATGTGAACCTCAGTGATAAACAAGCTAATTTCCAGCTCTGTCACATGGCGAAGCCTTCCTTAAAGGTGCCCCGTGTGCTGAGAAAACTGATAAATGCCTCACTACAAATCTGGTAATCCCAGAGGCTATAAACCAAACCGAGATTATGCCAGTCAAAGTTGCTGGGAAGCCTGAGAGAATGATTGCTTCACACCAGTGCAACCAAATGTGCAACCAAAGTCTTGTTTTGTCGGCACAAATAATCTGGACGGGAGAAGTAAGACCCCTGTGATCTTATTTTGTAGCAGCAGCAGCACTGGCCTAAACAGAAGGTGCTCAGGTTCCCTTTAGGGTGAACTATTGTAGGTCAACAGATATTTCTTGAGCATCTACTATGTGTCAAGACTGTGCCAAAGCCTGGGCTACAGTGGTGCCTAAAACCAGGCCTGGTTCTCACCCTCCACGGAGCTTGCAGTCAATCACACAAATATACAGTTGTAAAGAATGACAATGTTTGACCCCAATGAAGAAAAAGAACAAAGGATCCAACTGAATCTAGGAGGCTGAGGAAGGCTTCTCTAATCTAAGCAGAGATCTGAAGAATGTGCAAGGATTAGGGGAAGGTCAGTGGATAGAGCATTCCAGGGAGAAAAAGCCCTTGCGGAAAGGCCCCGAGATGGGGGGGAAGCAAAGTGCATTTGTGGAATAAAGAAAGTTCAGTGTGGGTGGAAACCTCCAGTCAGTCTTCCATGCCTAGTGTACTGGAGCTGAGGGTAGCCAATACAGTCAGGCTCCTTGAAAGCCCCTTCCCTTTTCCCACCCCTCAAGAGATTTTAACCTCTACAACTCTCCTTTTTCTCTGCCATTATCTTTTCTGGATAATGACAAATGGCATTATAAGTTTTACATTTGAGATTTTTTTTTTTTTAACCACTCAGCTTCTGCAACATGCCAACAAGATTTCAGCAAGAAAAGAACATATACAGAAATGCTTACTGGCATCAGCATTCTGCTTCAGTGATAGTCTTAATGAAATAACATTCCTTAGTTGTCTATTTCTCAGTACGGAAATGACAGACAATGCGAATTTTGTCCCATTTAAAATGAATAGAGGGGAGAAGTGCAGTCTTTCTAGTAGAAACACATCATGTCAAGTCTACAGATCACTTTAGCATTGCTGGCAAAGAATGAAAGGTAAATTAATGCATTACTTATCACCATTAAGACAAGGTGCATATCAACTTAGGGTCCAGGTTAATAAGTGGTAGTCTGTCAGTCCGGTCATTAAGGCTTGAAGCAAAATTTCCATTCCAAATCACACCTTTTTATGTTCTTAAATTTAAAATCTTTCAGCTTATATATTTAATTGTACAAAAAATGAAGTTCACTACAACTAGGGTATTCCTGGATTTTTTAAAAGCACATATCACTAGCCTGCTTACATTACCAGATTACAGGAAGCAATTTTTCTTTTTCCAAATAATGCCAGACACCCTATAGAAGCTTTGTTTTTATATTGAGTAAAGGACGGAGCAAATCGGTGCACCTAGTTGTCAGAGCAGTTCTTTTTCAGCATTTAAACCAAAAAAGAAAAAAAAAACCCAAACATTTCATTTTTCAACTGAATAATCTTGATAAGAATGGTCACTATTTCTTGTGCTTATTAAATGAGCTGTGGAGGCCCATCTGGTCTGGGTTCAGATCCTAGGTCCTGCGTTCAAGTCCCAGATCCTGGGTTCAAATCCCAACTGACAGTACCTGGCTGTGTGTTCTTAACCAAGTCATATAATTTTTCTGTGCCTCAGTTTCCTCAACTATAAAGTGGACAAAATGATTATATGTATCTCATGGGTGTACTGAGGATTAAATACAGTGATATACATAAAGCACAGAGCATACTGTTTAGTACATACTACGTATTCACTAATCGTTAGCTATTAAATTATTATTATTATGGAGCACCCACTTGGCAAACAGACACTGAACTCTGTTTTTCTCAGTTCACTGTCTTATTCCTCACACCCACCTTGAAAAATAAGGCTGTTTATTCCTATTTTACAGATGAGGGAACTAAGGCTCAAAGGAGATACCCAAGTTTGCACAGATAGGAAGTGGCAGAGCCAGAATATGCACTCAGTTCTCTCACTTGCCAGAGCCCATGTCTTTCAAGTACATCATGTGATGCAGAGCAGCCTATAGTAGACAAAGATAAAGCAGATAAAGCATAAGAGTAGCTATACTTCAAATATTGACATATGAAGTATTCATAATATTTATCCTTGAATTCTGAGTTTCCTCTTCCAAGAATAATGATTCTAGGGTTACTGAGGAGGTCCAGGTTTAGGTTGTAAGGAGAAAAGCTAAGCCAGAAATCAGCACTTATTTGCATGTAACTTATAATAAGCTGTACCCTTGTGGAAAACGTCATCTAAACTTGGAAAGTCAAGTTCCACATTTGTAATTATCGAATTGACATAACACCCTTTTTTTCCAGGGAGATCAAAATGACAAATGATAACACTGTCACTTTTCCAAGGAGGTTTGGAAATGTGGAATAGAAATTTTAGATTTAGGAAGTGTGGGTTAGTGAGTGACCTGCAAAATCTGGAGATGGTGTTAGAAGAGAGACATTCTCAGCCTTGGTGTCACCCACGTAGGGGACTTGCCTTGTGCTGGTGTCTCACATATTCTCTATGCTGTTACTTTTTCAACTCCCTTATAAATCCCCTGAAGGCAGGGACCTTGAAGGGTGTTCTCCCTGTCTGTACTCCAGTAAGCAGAGTTCTGCATAGAAACCGAAGATACGCCTTCCCAGCAGTGAGAGGGAATGAAGCCTGGCCATCTGTGATTTTCATATGCTATCTTGCCAGAGAACTCCTAATTAACTAATTCCACCCAGTCCACAGCATGTTATGTCTAATGGTTTCTCCAGGAGATGTTGGATTTCAGAGCAAGGACATGGACCCCAGAAAACATCCTCTGGGGCTGTTAAGGGTTTGTCCTCAGATATTCCCTTTATTGGAGATTCAAATCATGAAGTTCTGAGCGCCACCCTGTGATGTCAGCATAGGGAGTGCCACTGATGTGGTGGCAGCCAGCAGTGAAAACCACTTCACAGATGTCTACCCAGAGCCCTGTTCAAGCCCTCCCACCCTCCTTCCTGACTCCTCCCTTCCTTGTACAACTGGTCACAGATGCAGGGCGATGCAAGGAGCTGGTGAATGGAAAGGACTCAGGGCAAGGAACCCCACGACTCCCTTAGCAGTTCTGCCCCTGCCATTTGACTGATGGTATTCTCCTGGGTTGGTGGTTGATGCTGGGAGGAACCAGCTATGCTTGCTCCACTCACACCACTCAAGCCTTTGGTGGCAGCCTTTCCCTGTGTCTGACGATACATCTTAACTATGTGCCACAAAGATATAGAAACATCACATCCCCTCATGCCTGCCCAGAATTTTTTTTTTTATTTTTGCTGTACGCGGGCTTCTCACTGTTGTGGCCTCTCCCGTTGCGGAGCGCAGACTCAGCGGCCATGGCTCATGGGCCCAGCCGCTCCGCGGCATGTGGGATCCTCACGGACTGGGGCAAGAACCCGTGTCCCCTGCATCGGCAGGCGGACTCTCAACCGCTGCGCCACCAGGGAAGCCCGCTCAGCCACATCTTAAATAGCTCAAGCTGCCTCCCATCTCAGAACCTGTGTGCTCACTCCTCCCTTTGTCTAGGACGATTCCTGCCCCGACCCTTTGATCATCCCATGTCTAGTCCTTCTGCTATAGATGAAATGTTTGTGTCCCCCCACCCAAATTCGTATGTTGAAACCCAATGCCCAATGTGATGGTATTAGGAGGTAGGGGCTTTGGGTGGGGCTTAGGTCATGAAGGTAGAGTCCTCAAGAATGGGATTAGTGCTCTTATAAAAGAAACCCCAGAGAGCTCCCTTGCCCCTTCCACCATGTAAGGACACAGTGAAAAGACAGCCATCTGTGAACCAGAAAGTGGTCTCTCACCAGACAATCTGTTGGTGCCTTGATTGTGGACTTCCCAGCCTCTAGTACTGTGAGAAAAAAATTTCCTGTTGTGTATCAACTACCCAGTTTACGGTATTTTGTTAAGGCAGACCAAAAGGACATCTTCTTGTTCAGAACTCAGCATAAGCCTTCCCTTCCCGGCCCTCTCCACTCTTCCCCAGTCACCCTGTCCATTACGTGCACTGTTCTTGGTGCTGAGCATACAAGACGGTAAGGACCATAGCCTTCTTGACCATCACTGTGTGCCCAGAACCAAGAACAGTGCTAGCAGAGAGGAGTGTGAAGTAAGCTGAATGAATGAGCGATGATCAGCCAAGTTTGGGGTCCAATGACTTAGTATGGTCCCTTTCCCTCCCTGCATGCCAGTTGCCTCGTTTGTAGAAAGGGGTTATTAGCCTATGTGACGTCTAAAGCCCCATGCAGCTTTGGCTGTATGGGCAGCGTGAGGGCAATAGCCTCAGCATCACCCCACACCGGACTGTGCTTTCCTAGGTAAGGCAGCATCTCAAATCATGATAAAGCAAAGCAGTTTAGGCCCATAGAAGAGGCCTCCCTCTTTCTACGAAGAAAAAAAAAATCAGTCTCTGCTTTTCCTAGGAATTCTGACAGGAATTGTTCTCCATGAAATCTTTTTGATTGAATCCTGTTGCCTTGCTCATGCCAAGGCATTTGCAAATGGATGGAACAAATCCATTTTCAGATATATACATGAGCTATGCTTAGAAGGTAGACTTAACTGAGTTGCAACTGCTGGGATCTCTTTTTACTTTTATAAGTAATAGTGATTTATCTTTTTTTGATCTTCAGGTAAGACCCTAGGATTCCATTAACTCTTTTAAGTGGTTGTTCTATTTAAAATGATATAGAATATAATGGGAAGGGGGCAGTTAATAAGGGGAAAAGAAATTATTTTCTACCTAATTAGAGCACAGAAACTTAAAGCAACTTGTATTATTTGGTCTAAGGCACTTAGGACTGCATGTTGTTTTTGAATGAATACTAAATTTCAGTAAATAAATACCATTATTATCAACATTTGGCTTTGAATACACTAATGGAACTCCTGTAGGATTACTTTAATTTCAATGACGTATTTTAATTTGGGCTATAGAAATGAAACTACAGCTTATATAATTTTTTAAAAATCAAGAAAAAGTTGATCAAGAATAGGTTGGCTTAATTGGGGCCTGGTTACTTAAACACACACACACAAATCAAAAAACGGATGTGCAAAGAAGGAAGTCAATTTTTGTATTGTCATGTTCCAAAAGAATCAGAAATGTCAGGTGTGAATTATATTGTAACTGACAGTTTTACAAATGTCATCTGTTAGAATTGGGGGGCCAGTGCTGGCAAAATAATCCACTAAATATTTTTGAGACCTAATGCGTGCTAGGCCCTGTGCCAGAAGTTAGGGAATGGGAGATGAATTAGACAGTATCCCTGTCTCTTGGAACAAATAGTCCAGGAAAGAAGTAAGGCAAGTGCACAAAGAAAAAGAATGCAAGAAGGTCATGGTAGGTATTATCAGACAAACATTCAAAATGTTCAAAAATTTTGCTATGGGGTCCCAGGAAGGGTAAGAACAGTCATGCGTGTGGTAGTGGGGATCAGATAAGGCAAAACTCTTGAAGGTCACTCACTTTCCAGACTTAGCCATGTCCTTCAGAGCTCAGTACCCCTTTCTACCCTACACGTACTACTGTGGCATGGCTGTGAGAGATGACCAATAAACACTGACAGATGGATTGATCGATTGATTGATTGATACTCAATAAAAGATAAAGAAACATACTCCAAACATATGCTGTAGCAGCCATTTGGTAGAATTAGTGGATCCTGGAGACTTAAAGATGGATAAAAAGTTTGGCTACTGTAGTTGCAGACCCATAACTGCAAGTTCTGTACGTATTTATCATCTTTAGTTTTCTGGCCAGAGATTATTGAGCCCAATCAAGAAAGGAGAAATATGCATTTGTGCAGCCTACTCAGAAATGAAGAAGGTTGCATTTAGCAGCAGCTAAACTTTCTTTTCCATCAGAATACACTGAGAATTACTTCACAGATACCTCGCCAAAGAATGGTTATGTGGTCTGTGAGGGGAGAAGATGGGCCCTGAATTCTGCTGGCTTGGTTTTATAAAGTAGATAGATAGCAATAAAAGTTTAGCCTTAGGAGCAGGGCTGGCAGTCCAGAAGACCCCCCCAGGATGTGCCAGCCCTTAAGGACAGGGTTTTCTCACCCACCCCAAACATTGGCCTCCGGACTCTCCACAGTTGCTCCCCCATCAGCTGATCAGCTTTGACCTGCACACACTGTGCAGACAGCTTTCCCCTGGGACCCAGAGCCCCTGTTAGAAATGAACCATGAGGAACTTTCAACCTGCACATTTTAGTTTATCACCTCTGCTTGCACATCCACAGGGCTCCTGGATAGAATGGGAACCCAGAACTCACTTGAGCTGCAGCTGGGGGAGGGGGGAAAGCCCATTCTATGACGGGTGGTCTTTTGCATTAGGCTGAGGGACCAGAAATCAGAAACTTGGGGGACGCAGTGACTTAACCCTTACCCTACCACTGCCTTTTACTCTGCCTCAGTGAGAACCAGGGGAAGTTTAGCAATGAGAGTCTCATGATACGGCAGTTGACAGGAAAGAAAAAAACCTGTCTCTGACCCTGGATCTCAAAGTTTCCATTTGGAGTAAATTTTTAGAATGGAAAATTGATTATTTAAACTTCAATGAATTTTTTAAAAAAGAATGGACTTTTGTTGGTTCTGTCTCAGTGATTTTAATTAACTTTCAGAAGTCTACAGTAATAACTGTTACCCATGATGCTATTATAGATAAAATGTGATGGGCATAGATAAAATTAAATGTTAATTGGCATAATTACCCAGCTAATATTTTAGGATTTGTTATCTATATGTCTCTTCTTTTACCTTATTGTACATTCTAGTTCAATGTGAAGATTAAGAAAAAGAACTTTCTCTTCATCTGCTCTGAGTTATTTTTCACTTTGAGTTTGCTAGTTATTAGTCAGAGATGATAATAATAATTTTTCTTTAAGCTCAGGCTGCAGCTGAGAATTTCCAAATTTCTGTGAGTCACCTCTGGAGCAGACAAGTCATTTATCCCCAAACCTCAGACTCAGACACTGTGCCAGGAAGGGGACACAGGATTCCCCACCTTTAACACCAAACACTGGTACCATGACCTCCTCACCATGTGAGATGGCTATCCTTGGCTAGTCAGTGTGAGCTGCTGGGTCCCTTTAAGCAGGGCTCTGAGAGGGTTCTAATTTTCATGTTCCTCAAACCAGTAGCCTCCATGTTCCTACCTCAGCATCACTGGACACCTGATGCCCACAACCTATGTCCTACTGCCCAACAGTGACAGACATTCATCAGCTGCACAGGAAAATATGTACAGGTTACTGTGCAGAAAATGCCCAGTGTAAGAGCTTGGACCATTAGGAGATCCAACTTCTAGTCCCTATTCCTCCAATAGCATTTGAATCATGGAATCTCAGTGTGGCTTAGTGCTAGGTCATTCAAATGTCAGTCATTTTTATTTTATTCTGCCCTATTATTAACTTTGTACTTTTCTTTAAATGATTTATTTTAATAAATAAATATATTTTTAAAAGAAAGCTTTATGTTACTACTGCAAAACAGAAATTTGTCTTGTTTGTTGTAACTTTTTAAAACGTCATAAGAATAAATATATTGGAGTTTCCAGCCAACACAGTAAAATGGCTATTGAAGTTCAGCCTCTGGGAGTAAAAAGGATTAAATATGGTGAACAGGAACTGACTCACTACTTAAAACCCAGGCGCTGAGATAGGTTCTTCACTACCATTTTATATAATGTACATCTTTTAAAAAGTTGCTCACTTACTGTCTGAGGTTATGACTTAAAGAAACGTGTAAAGATAGACACAGCCTAAAGACTAGGACTTTAACCAAGCCACCAGCTGACTAGTGGATCTGATTTGTGAATGAAATAACAATAGAAAGAGAGAAAAAAATAACAGATTAAAAATCTTGGAAATGAAAAATATGCTAGTGGAAATTATAAAACAACTTAATAACATAAAAATCAGGGCCAGAGACCATCAGGGAGAGTATTATTAAAGGGAAACATACTAATGAGGAATTCAGCAGAACACAGCACAGACGAAAAAGATGAAGAAGAGGTAGAAAAGGAGGAAACAAAACAAAAGAAGAAAGGAAGCTCACATGAAGGATAGATTGAGACCCTTCAACAAACGTTTTATAAGTTCCAGAAGAAAAGAATGGAAAGAATAATGGAGAAGCATTATATGAAGAGTTAAAATACTTACAAAATTTTAGCAAGACAACCTAAGATCAAAAGTATATTGTAGAGCACCCCAGATCTTGGTTTCTAATACCATTCTCCAGTAAAAGGAACCAGGTCTCCTCAGAGAAATTGCTGATTCTAAGACTGGAGCAGGAAAGATACAAGATGAGCACGGAGTATCTGTTCAAGAAAGTAAGAAAATAATCAAACAACAACAAAAAAACCACATTGGTGGCGGTATGTCAAAGGGATACACAGGGCACCAACTGAAAGAGCTGCTCCCAAGGACCAAAGTTGGAACAGCTCAAACAACAAAGTAAAAAGTATTGGTTTATAACCCAAAGTATAAAAATACTTTTGAGTCCATATTAATATGAACAAATTATTGAATAAATAAACAAATGAGGGAGAATAGACAAATCTCCCATGCAGAAGAATTCCAAATAATTTATGTAGATACTTTGCCCCGAGGAGGTGGAGCATAACTCATTACTTAAGTTTGGGCGGCACATAGTGACTTCCTTCCAAACAGAACAGTGTGGAAGGGAAGGGGGAAGAAAGAGTAACTTTACAGTGGAGAGACCTGCAAACACTTTCTCAAGTCAGGTGGTCAAGGTTAATATCAACAGTGATAAGTCATGTTGATAGTATGTACCTTTGATATGATGTGGTGAGAATGGTACTTTATCTGTGTGATCTTCTTCCAAAAAACACATTACTCCAGGCTAATTATGAGGAAAACATCAGAAAAATCCCTTTAGAGGTCCATTCTTTAAAACTGTCAAAGTTATAAAAAATGAGATGAGCCTGAGAGACTGTCACAACCAAAAGAAACCTAAGGAGACATTTGACTAAACATAATGTGGTATCCTGGAAGAGAGAGAAAAGGACATGAGGGGAAATTTGAGAAAATCTGAATAAAGTATGGATTTTAGTTAATGCTAATAATATATCAATAGTGGTTCATTGTTGGGGACAAATGAACCATAACAATGTAAGAATTCATAATAGAGAAGACTTGGTATGGGATATATGGGAACTCTCTATATCATCTTCTCAATAGCTCTATAAATAAAACACTGTTCTAAAATTTTAAGTTTTTTTTTTAAGTGTTAGTGACCAAGTGCAAGGATAAATAAGGCAATAAAACTTGTAGAACATCAAGGATAATGAGACCATCGTAACAGCAACCAGAGTAACAAGACAGATTATCTATGACTATAAGTGAGTTACAGTGAAACTTATTTTAATCAGCAGTACTAATAGAAGCCACACAACTATGGAGATAAATCTTAAAAGTGCTGGTGGAAAACAAAATAACAGTCAACTTGAAATTTTATACCCACATAAACTATTATCAGAGAAATGATAAAATTAAGCCGTTTTCAACATAATGTTTACTATTTACATAACTTAAAGAACAACTAAAAGGTGCATTTCATAAAAGACAATTTTGAAGACAAATTTAGTTGGAGGATCTGCACTCCCAGATATCAAGACTTATAAAACTGCACTATGTTAAAAAAGAAAAAAACAGTAGTATTAGTAGAAAGATAGGCAAACAGACCAGTGGAACAGAATGGGATCTAAAAACAGATTCACATACATATGGTCACCTGAATTATGACAAAGACATTACTGCAATATAATGGGAAACTGATAGTCTTCAATCAGTGGTACTAGATCAATTAGTTATCATATGTCAAAAAGGAACCTTGACCCTGCTTTACACCATATACAAAGATCAATTCAAAATGGATCATAGAACTAAACGTGAAAGGTAAGACAATAAAGATAACAAGCAATTTTTTAATGAACTTGGGGTAGGCACAGGATTCTTATATAACCCATAAAAACACTAACCACAAAGGAAAATATTGATTATTTAAACTGTTAAAATGGAAAACTTGGGAATTCCCTGGTGGTCCAGTGGTTAGAACTCTGAGCTTCCACTGCAGGGAGCGTGGGTTTGATCCCTGATCAGGGAACTAAGATCCTGCATGTCAGGTGGCAATTTAAAAAATTAAAAATAAAATTAAAAAAAGGAAAACTTGTGTTTATCAAGGACACTTAAAGAGAATGAAAAGATGGGCCACAAAGTGGGAGAAGATATTTGTCATATATATATCTAACAAAACACTTGTAACTAATATATGTTACTTTCTGGTGGAAAATCACTCCACTAGAGTGATTTTCCACTAGAAAACCACTCATTACAATAAAGTTTAATGAGCACTAAACAAGGGAAGTTCCAGGGTACTTTGGGAATCAGTAGTCTAATTAATTCCTGGCATGACAAATCCCTTCTAAATCCTATTATGTTTATACGTTAGACAGAGTAGGGCACAGTTTGGGTGATCAATGAGCATTCCACATATCCACCTCATGAGAGAAGCAATCTCTAGTTGTTTCTTATTCAGTGGTTGTCATAGCCAGCTACCTTGGCCAAACATTGGACGAGGACCTGCCAAAAGTAGCTATCTTATGCAGTGGTTCTCATGCCCCTGGTACCCTGAGGGAGAGAAAAAGAGGGAGATGGGGCTGAGGATTCAAGTACGAATAATCTAGAAAAAGAGAATTAAAGGAAATCCACCAAAATGCCACCTCAAGATAATTTGATTGGTTAAATAAACTCCTTCCAGATAGAAGGAGTTAGGTAATGTTATTTTCTTTTTGTATTTTTATATTTTCCACATTTTCTACAGTGGATAATGTGCTGCATTTGCATTTTACAAATTTTCTGTAGTTGATAATGTTTTGCATATGTAGGTTTCAAAATTGCAGACCACTTGTACAATGACAGCAACTTGTAGAAAAGATAAACTAACCAGTTAAACAGATTTAGGATCTTTCTAACTAGAGGAACCAAAATACTACGTCCTGCTTTTTTTTTTTTTAATTGTGGTAAATCGCATAGTGTAAAATGTACCATCTTAACCATCTTCAGGTGTACAGTTCAGTGGCATTACATATACATATTCACATTGTTGTGCAACCATCACCACTTTCCAAGTCCAGAACATTTTTCATCTCCCAAAACTGAAACTCCATACCCATTTACTACCCATTCCCCTTCCCCTAGCCCCTGACACCTGTCATTCTATTTTCTGTCTCTGAATTTTACTAACCTATACCTCATGTAAGTGGTACCTCATACAATATTCATGCTTTTGTGACTGGCTTATTTCATTTAGCATAATGTCTTTAATGTATATCCACATTGTAGCATGTGTCTGAATTTCCTTCCTTTTTAAAGCTGAATAATATTCCATTGTATGCATATACTATATTGCGTTTATCCACTCATCCTTCAATGAACACTTGGGTTGCTTCTACCTCTTGTTTATTGTGAATAATGCTTCTATGAACATGGGTGTACAAATACCTCTTTGAGTTTCTGCTTTCAGGTCTTTTGGATATATACCCAGAAGTGGAATTGCTGGACCATAACATAATTCTATACTTAATTTTTCGAGAAACTGCCATACCATTTTCCACATTCTCACCAACACCTGTTATTTTTGTTTTGTTTGATAATAGCCACCATAATGGGTGTGAGACAATATCTCCTTGTAGTTTTGATTTGCATTTCCCTGATGATTAGTGATGTTGAGCATCCATCCCTTCATGTGCTTATTGGCCATTTGTATACCTGCTTTGGAGAAATGTCTGTTCAAGTTCTTTACCCATTATTTTTTTATGTGTGCATTGAGCTATATAGGTTTTTTAAAATATATTCTGGATATAAACCTATTATCAGATACATTATTTGCAAATATTTTCTCCCATTTGGTGGGTTGTCTTTTCATTCTGTTGATTGTGTTACATCCCATTTTTAATTAAATATTTTCATGATGGGTTGGGGTATGAAGGGAACTGTAATTTGTTGTTCCAGGCCAGCAATCTATGCTGGGCCCACTGAAACAGGGATGGCCTCAGTGTGTGTGACCAAGCATTCAGAGGGCTAGATCTGATAGTTATGATTTTTGGTATGAAGGAATATAGCAGAAGTAAGTAAATCTCAGACTAGTCTTTGGCATCTCTCTCTGTCTGACCCCACATCCAAACAGCATGCCAAGCCCTCCCTATTCTTCCTTCTCCAGTATGGTTGCATCTGTCCTTCCTTCCCATTGTTCTACTGCCACCCTCATTCAGACTTCTACAATTCCGCTGTAGATTTCCAAAGAGCTTGCTGTTGTTTAGAATGCCATTGTGAAAAACATAGACTTTAAACTAAATGTTCCAACAAATTTGAGAAATGCTGGGTTAATACAACTTAAACACATTTTTCTTGCAGGACTTCTCAGAGCATATACTATGCAAGGAGTATTGCAAATCTTCAAGAAGAGATTTAGTGTGCAGGTATTCTAAGATTATTTAGCTGATGAACACATTTAGGGAGGTGGGTAGGGAAA
>NW_006771471.1:960284-1001727 GCF_000442215.2 Lipotes vexillifer | reverse complement strand
AGGGAAAGCACTATAAGCTTTGAATAGGACCTAGAAAAATGTTAATATATGGCAATCGCTTCCTAAATGGTCTCTCTGCCTCCAGTCTCATTGTCCCTCAACCTTCTGATCCCATCACAGTTGAATTAATCTACATAAGGTGTCACCCAGAGGTATTTCTTATGGGCTACCAAAAGAAGGACATCAGAGCTTTAGGCCCAACTATCTTTCTAGACTTGCTGACTGTGCCTCACACAGACCTTACACTTCCAACAAACTAGACTGAATGTTCTACCCAGAGTAGGTGCAGCCTTTCCCACCTTTTTATAAAACCCCGCTCATGCCATCCCCTGTCAAAACCTTGCTATCCACTGGGTCTCCTTTTTGACCTTCTCTCCTCTCTCCAGGCAGAGGGAGTCTCTCCTTCATGCATATTCCCCAGCACTTTCCATGGTATCAGACCATCATTATCTGTATGTTGCATTATTCCTCATATTGGATTTTACTTTATTTTGAGGGAAGGAGACTGTGCCTTCTCCATCTTTGAATTCTTTGTCTTTCCTAATATTTACTTAGGGTTTATTTCCTCTGTCTTCTAGAAGACTTTTCAAAATCACACAAGTGAAAAAAAAAAAAAATGAGTAAATGCTTGTAAAAATTCAAATACCACCAATATATGTGGAAGAAAAAAATTAAAACCATCCTCTACTCTTACCCTCTCTTTCTAGCTCTTCTAATGGGAAACTTCCATTAATAGTTGACGGTGTATGTTTCAAACCCATATTTACATTTAAATATATATTTAAATACAAATACTTTTTTATTTTATTTTATTTTATTTATTTATTTATTTATTTATTTATTTATTTTTTATTTTGCAGTACGCGGGCCTCTCACTGTTGTGGCCTCTCCCATTGCAGAGCACAGGCTCCGGACGCGCAGGCTCAGAGGCCATGGCTCACGGGCCCAGCCGCTCCGCGGCACGTGGTATCTTCCCGGACCGGGGCAGGAACCCGTGTCCCCTGCATCGGCGGGCGGACTCTCAACCACTGCGTCACCAGGGAAGCCCAATACAAATACTTTTTGAATGTAATTTAGTCTATTAGAACACAGATGAGATTATAGTATTCCCACTCTGCTGTGACTTGCATTTTTCACTTTACAGTAGGTCTTGGAGATCTTCCTGTGTCATCACGTATAGAACTAACTCATAGTTTTAATGGCTTCACAACATTCCATTTATGGAGGTACTGTACTATATTTAACCATTCCCTTTGGAAATTCAGTTTGCTTATTTTTCATAATTAAAATTAATGCTGTAATCAACATCCTTGTGCATATATCTAGGTTTATTATATGAGTGATCTGATCTGTAAAATAAGAGTAGAAATTTGGACAAATGCTAAGAACATATGAAATTTCGATGCTGACAAATTGTCCACTAAAAAACCAGTACTTACAATAAGCATGTGTTGAATAAATAAATTTCGCATTATAATTCTCTAAAGGAATTATCTCTCTGGTCCAGTGCCCAGCACAAGACCACATACAAATAGATAGTCAACATACATTCCTGTTTAGCAACAGTGGTAACCAATTTTACGAATTCTTATCAGTTGAATACAGGATGGGTAGTAGCTAATGTGAAAGCAATCTAAGGGTCTTAGTTGATTACAAGCTTAACACAAGGCAAGATAAAGCAGCATCTTAAAAACAACAACTCTGGTTACATAAACAGAAGGGTAATTAATTTCCAGATCACAGGATCAAATCATTAATTTAATTCCACAAGCATCCATCCCCTAGACTTGTACAAGTCAGACCACATGTATTTCAATTTGGAGCACTGGTCATAAGACAGTCACTGGCAACCTGGGGTTTACTCAGGATCATAAAAGCTCTAGTGCCAGTCACATGAGGCAGAGTCAAAAAACTGAGATCTTTAGCCTAGAGAAGAGAAGACTTGGGAGGCCCGTGATAGGCGTCTTAAACAACTTGAAAGGCTGACATGAGGGAAGAGGAAGCAGACATGCTCTATGAACCAGCACTAATGGGTGGACTTGTCAAGCAGAGCGATTTCAACTCAGTGTGAGCTGACCACTTTCTAACCACTTAGGTCATTCAACAATGAAATGAGGTGTCTCATGAGTTAATGAGGTTCCCATCACCGAAGAGCTTACAGAAGAGGGGTGTGGACTTTTAAGGATCTTGCAAAGACTATCCTGAAGGGTGAGGCATCTCCAGGTGTCCTGTAAGCATGGGCAGAAACCAGCTTCCTCAGGGCAAAGGGATGAGCTCTTGCTCTGCTTTCCAATTATTCCAGCACCTCAATCTGTAGTACCCTGAAAAATTCTCTCCTAACATTCTGACTCCTGGTGGGAAAAGACTCAGAATGACAGAATTCAAGGATGAAGGAAGCTCTGAGAAACTGAAGGGAGAGTTACAAAGAAGATAAAACAAATAATACTGATAACAGGCGTTGTCTTTGCAAGATTCTCTTATCTACCTGGTCTCTGCCTCTTCACAGCTTTCATGATCCCCCATAACTCCCTCTTCCACCTTCTCCCAGGACTTTCCTGTCCAAAAGGAAAAGGTCTGATAGTTCACCTTAAGTTAGGAGTGACAAACAGGGTCCATCTCAAGAGCTAATTCCAATCAATTGGTAGTGCCTGCTTAAAGCCCTGAAGTGAGAGAGATTCTGGTGATGCATCTGGATTCAACAGGGAAGAGCACAGCAATTGATTAGTAGTGTCTGCTCTGAACTTAGTGGGGCGAGTAATGGAGCACATGCCATAGAGATGATAAGCTTGCACTAAGATGTCAGTATTTGCAAATCCCTGGGAAGGAATGAGATATTTTTACAAAAGATCTGTGGGAAGAGGGCAATGCTTAAAAAAAAAAGAGGGGGCTTAAATCAGAGGAGATTACAAGCACAGTAACATTTTAGTGGAGGCCACATCTGAGGGCAAAGAAGTAACTCCTGGTACCCCTATAATCCTATCACAGAGGTAGCCTCCAGTTCTGTTCCCTGTTGGGCAGACTCTAAAGGCCAGAGAGAGAAGGTGGACATCAACATCTGCTGCATCAAGTGTTTACAATGTAAGGTCCAGGAGTAAGGGTGAATGGATTTTTGCCTAGAGATGACCATGCTCGTTTTTCCCTTCCATCTTCTATTCCAAGACCCAAATCGAGGAACAGAGTGGAGAAATGATTTCCCAAATTCTACACATTTTCCTCCAGCCTTCAGGTCCATGGCTGCTTATCCCCAATCCTATGAGTGTCCTTTCAAGTGTCCCTGTTGCTCCTGGGCCAGACTCAGGTAACTCTGCCCACTCCCTGAGCCTCCCACCCACCTCTCAGAGGTCTATTCCAAGTCTTACGGTGATTTCAGTAGTTGCTCGCTTCCTGCCTGCAGCCCACACTTACCTCCACAACGAAAATGCTTTCATTCTTCTGCCCCCATCACCTTTCAAGTTGTCGGTCCCCAGAGGGTCACAAAGGGCTCTGTTCTCCTGGTGCCTCCTCAGCATAGACTCAAGACTGCCCCAGGGCATGGGTTGGGGTTGGTGGTGGGTGGATGATGAGACACTCAGGGCCTCTACATACACCTTTCACTGCATGCTGAGGAAACTGAGGCCCAGAGAGGAAAGGAAACTCCCTCAAGGTGACACGGAGTCAGTGGTGGAAGTGAGACTGGAACCCAAGTTTCTTTGCATGGTGTCCAGTCTCTTCACGCCATGAGCCTCTGTGTGGCAGCTCAGGCTGGGTTACTTGAGTTGGTTTACACTTTATACCTTTAAAAACAAAGCTCGGGCTTCCCTGGTGGCGCAGTGGTTGAGAGTCCGCCTGCCGATGCAGGGGACGCGGGTTCGTGCCCCGGTCCGGGAGGATCCCACATACCGCGGAGCGGCTGGGCCCGTGAGCCATGGCCGCTGAGCCTGCGCGTCCGGAGCCTGTGCTCCGCAACGGGAGAGGCCACAACAGTGAGAGGCCCGCGTACCGCAAAAAAGAAAAAAAACCCAAAAACGAAAAACAAAAAAAAAACAAAGCTCCCTCCCCTCTTCCTCCTCTTCCTCTCTCTGCTTCCCTCCTTCTTGTCCCTCTTTCTGGCTCTCCCCCACTTTTCCCTGTCTCTCATCTCCATCTCTCTTCCTGTTCTCTCCGCCTCAGTCTCCTCACCCCTTCCCTTCCCTTCCTTCCTTCTCTCCCTCCTTCCCTCCTTTCTCTCTCTCTCTCCCCCCTGCCTCCCTCCCTCTGAAAGGAGGGAGCGTACAAGCTGTGTGCACTCCATAGGCTGGGGAGGGAGCGTTGAGGAGGGCCAGAGCAAGAAGACTGAGGTACCTGCCCCCACCTCGGTTAACGGGGTTACATTCCTCCAAACTCCATTCTCCAGCCCCGCAATCTGGGTAATCTGCCTATTTTCTTTTGAAGGGGTGCAATTTTATTTTCCTTCATTTTTTTTCCTTGACTGGATAGGGGAGCAGGCATATCAAGTAAAGGAGGGGTGATTTGCTGCTAACCGAAGTGTTTCCCCCTGTTGAATTTCTGGGGGAGTGAGGAGAGGGGTCACCAAGAGAGAGGGTGGAAGTCACCTGGAAAGGGTGCACTCGCTGAAATGCCGATGTTATCTGATGGAGCAGGTCAGCGTGTTCTGCTTCAAACGTGGTTAGCAGTGAGAGAAGAGTAGGAGTGCAGGTTTTGCAACCAGATACCTGGATAATGTGTAATAAATGAGGAACACAGATAAGATGGCCTTTTATTATTTTTCTAATCTATACTGTCAGGTTTCACTTACGAAATGGAGGAGAGACAAAGCAGACCTATTTCTCTATGGGGTCCCCAGCATGTCCTCTCAGGTGGGCCTGGGGTACTCCTCCCCCTGAAGATTCACATTTTAGACTAGGCTGGGTCACTGGGGACTTGAGAGAGAAACTTCCCCAAACCCACAAGTGGTGGTCTCCTGGAAAGAACACCCGAGGACGAGTTAGGAGATGGCAGTTCCTCTCCCCAGCACAGCTCACCTATTCTGTGTGATCCTGAATAAGCCATTTTACTTTCCAATGTCTGGATTTTCTCATATCTGAACTGAAGGAATTGAACTAGATAAGTGGTTTTCAAGTAATATGCCACACATCCCCGGGACTCACTACAAATGTGTTTCAGAGCTTCTCCACACAGAAAAATAGTGCCAAACGACAAAGATTGAGACTTCCGGAGAAATCCGCCCATTGCTTTTATTTGTTTAATGCATTAGGGTTTCAGGTAAGATCTAGTTTGAAAAAAAGAGTTCTCCTAAAGTATGAAAATCACTAAAATAGGGAATTCCCTGGCTGCCCAGTGGTTAGGACCCAGCACTTTCACTGCAATGGGCCCGGGTTCAATCCCTGGTCAGGGAACTAGGATCCCACAAGCTGTGCGAAGCGGCCAAAAAAAAAAAAAACCAAATCACTAAAATGAATTATTCTCCTTAGACAAAGGCTTCAGGGAGGTGTCTAGATCTGGTGTATAAGATTGTCCTCTGAGAGTGAAAAGATAAGCCAGCCCCAAATGGTTGAGAGCAGAATTACACAGTCACGTCAAATACACCAGCCTGCTCTCAGACCCACAACACTTAACTCTCACCTGACTGAACATACCCACAGACAGGATGCGCTGGTCAGAAGAAAGATCTGTCACATATGCAAGACCTGATAAAGGATGCTGGTGGTTGCCAACGAAGCACTGCCCAGCGTGCCTGAGCCCCCAGTTCTAATGATATGTGTACGTGTGTGTGCATGCGTGCATGCATGTCTGTGTGTCTAAGAATTCATAAGGCTATCTTTGTCTGATGTTTTTACACTAGGGATGGCTCAAGTATAGTGCACGTGTCACTTCCTCCTGATCCTGTGCCCATGGCAGACATGACTAATCAACTGTTGCTTTCCCACCAAGTCTAAATGTGGCCTTATACTCCTTCTCAACACCCCAGACAGTCCTTAACAATCAGTAAGAGTTTCATGAAATGAAATCTATCTTTCATCCCTGCATTTAAACATTTGAATCATGTAAGTAACTCCTTTTGTTTAGATCTCTGACTCACCAAGCCACCTTCTGATTATAACATAGTTTCCCATGGAAGTAACAGATACCAAATGGGCTTTTCAGAAGACAGGAGTGCTAGTCCTCTTGAAAGTTATATTCTTCACTAGATTTATAATAAGCCTTATTAATTCAGTCATTGACAATTTTTTCTCTAAAGCAAATTATCTTTCTTTCAGTATGATGACAAATTAGGTATCTTGATACCTTAAGGTCTGAAGACCAGACCGTGGACTCTGGCAGATCCACCAAGATAATGTACTTCAGTGGAGCACTATCTGGACCACCAGCCTTCTCCAGATAATTTACTCATCATCTCGGTACAATATAATAACATGTGTCTTTTTTCCTTTCAAATCTATGTGATGAGTCCTACAGTAACTTCACACTGAGGATTCTATGACGTAGATATTTGCCATTTGCAGAGTGAGTTGAGGTCAGAGAATAGCAGAGTGGTTGTTTAGTATTCGTTAGAATATGTCTGGCCAGCTTGATGGAAAAGGGGTGAGAGTGTGGGATTCTAGAAACAAACCCATTCCCCTCCTACAGCCCTTGTCTGTCAGACCATGTTCAAACTCTAAATCAAAATTCCTACACACCAGCAGTCACAGGGCATCTGGCCATGAATGTCTTCTTTCCTTGCCTGGTTTCTGAGATCATCTCAGAGTCATCATTAGAAAATAAGAACTAAATGCTTACCAAGTGAGGCCCTTTCGGAATATACCATAGATTGCCAGACAACCACTTGTCCTTCAATCACAGTTTTCCCACTTGGCTTTGTTTCTTGAGTCAGTTAGTCAGAGAACCACACTAAGGCCAAGGTTGGCCCAGTCTCTAATGTAAATGAGTTCTGTAGCCATAGCCTGCACCCAAGGGGCTTAAATGAAAGGGTACACAATGCCATTCCTTCTCTTGGAAAACTAACTGGGACGGGTCCTGCCTACAGCAGGTCTCTTATTTTTGCACAGAAAATCAGCTCCAAAGCATATAAGCTTCCCTTGTGGAAATGCCTAAATGTTCCTGAGATTTATACTCGAACAATGAAACTATCCCATCTGCTATGGGCTGAATTTCCGCCGCCTGCCCCCCGCCCCCTGTCAATTCATATATATTGAAGTCCTCACCCACAGCACTTCAGAATGTGACTGTATTTGCAGAAAAGTGTGATTAAGTTAAAAAGAGGCCGTAGGGGTGGGCTCTACTCCAATCTGACTGGTGTCTTTATGAGAAGATGGAATATGGCCATACAGAGAGACATCAGGATACATGTGCATAGAGGAAAGACCATGCGAGGGTTCAGGGGGAAGATACCATATGCAAACCAAGGAGGGAAGCCCAGGAGAAATCAAACCTGCCAACAACTTCATTTTGGACTTCTAGCCTCCAGAACTGTTTGAAAATGAATTTCTTTTGTTTAAACTATCTGGTATGTGGTTATAGCAGGCATTGGAAAACCAATATACTACCTGATTCTCTTTCTTTTTGAGGTGGGTTATAACAACCCTACAAAAAGTCTTGGCTCTCCAGGTCCCCAGGTATGACTTTTGATGCTCTGAGCAACACATATCATGCTCAGATTTGACTTTGCTTTTTAGGTCTAGACATAATGAATTGAAAACCTTAAATTTTCTATTCAGCTACCACCATCTTCCATCCTCTCCCCTACCTACCTCCCTCTTGGAGGATGATAAGTTGAGAACCCAGCACTTTACAGAAATGACAATTTAGAGTTCATCTGCTCATCACACAGTGACCAGGACAAACTGAACTCTGCTCCAAGCAAGGGTCATGCTACCACCAATGTAGCTTCGTTTGAGTTCTTACAAAGATTTCATCCCTAAAAAAATGGAATATCTTGAGAAAAGAAGTGAGCATCTGACATACATCAAGGAGATCTATCATCTTGAGATGAAGGATCTAAATTTTGGAGGGAGGACTAGAGGCGAGGTTAGAGACCACATCTTGTCCCCCTTTGTATCCTTGACTTTCATGCTCTGTGACTAGCATAAGACTTGGCATGAGAAGACTTTTTATTTTAGTGCAGCGGGTGAAGGAGAACAACAACTCCGAGGGATTCTGGAGGAACGGTGATGTCTGTTACAAGTGTGGATAGAATGGTTATTTCAATCAAGCTGCACGGTAGCTCACCCACAGTGACGTTCTGGAAGTAGAATCCAAATGCTTTTTTTTTTTTTTTTTCTTGCGTTATGCGGGCCTCTCACTGTTGTGGCCTCTCCCATTTGCGGAGCACAGGCTCCGGACGCGCAGGCCCAGCGGCCACGGCTCACGGGCCCAGCCGCTCCACGGCATGTGGGATCTTCCCGAAACGGGGCACGAACCCGCGTCTCCTGCATCGGCAGGCGGACTCTCAACCACTGCGCCACCAGGGAAGCCCCCAAATGCTTATTTTGAATGTGGTATCATGTGATTCTTCTTGGAGAAATGTCCTATTATCAGGTTTCAGGTCAAATTTACTCATGCAGCCTAAGTTTGTCTGTAGCATTGTCCATTCACAACACTGAAATCAAAGTAATCCTTTAAAACCATGCAAAACTGTGCCACATCTTTGTGCAGAACCCTACACTGGCTCTCCATATCACTCAGAGTAAAGCCTTCCAGATCCCCCATGATCTTCCTCCTTCTACCTCCTACTTCTCTCCCTGGCTCACTCTGCTCCAGCCATGCTGGCCTCCTTGTCATTCCTCAAGCAAGACTGGCACATTCCCATCTTAGGATCTTTGCACTGGTTGTTCCCTCTTTCCAGAATGCTCTTCTCCCAGACATCTGCTTGGCTAAACTCCCCAACCTCTTTCAAGTCTTTGCTTAAATATCACTATCTCAGTGAGACCCATCCTGAGCACCCACTGCCACTTTCCTACTTCTCACCCTGATTTACTTTTCCTTTTTTTCCACAGCACCTGTCATCTTGTAATACATTAGATAAATCTACTTATTTACGATGTGCATTGCTTACGCCTGTCCTCTTCCCACATCGAATGTAAGCTCCATGAAGGCAGAGATCTTTGTTTGCTTCAGTGATGTACCCCAGATACCTAGAACAGTGGCTGGCACATAGTTGATGCTTAACAAACATATTTTTGGTAGAATGGATTTTGTTTTGCACAAGCTAGATGTTGATATTTTCCAAGACTAGGTTAAAACGACTAAACTCAAGTTTTCCCATCAGTGATCAAAAGCACAGTAAGATCTCTCATGGCTTTATTCTTATGCTGTATGGAAATCTAGATGAGATGACAGGCTTCTAGGTCTAGATGCCTTGCTGATATTCTAAGATTCTATCAGAACACTACATGATAAACAGTCCCCTAGTGCACTGGCAGAGCAAATGCACTCATATTATTGGCAATGACCCCAATGTTAATCAAAACCACCACCCAGTTCAATCACGCTAGTGAGAAGTTTAGTAAATAGGTTGTTTATTATCATAAAGTCAAAACACACATGGAGTTGACAACATTTTCCACCTTATTATGGTAGATGGTCTGTGGAAACTCTGCCTTATCCACCAAGAAGAACCAGAACTTTTGGAAGTTTTTGACATCCTTATAGATGCATGGGCCCAAAACTATTTAACACTTAAGTTGGGACATCTGTTGACCACCAGGCTAGTTGGGGACAGACTTCCAGCAGAGATAATATCCTAATTGTCCTGGCTATATCACTCCTTGGTTAATCCCATGGCATCTAATATTCAGAACGAACTGTTCTTTTCAAGGAAGGGTTATTGATTATGCCCAGGCTGAGATTTCAGACAAATCCTCTATCCCAGAGAAGAAGCAATTCTAAATGCAGGCAATCTTTCATGCCTCTATTGTCTCTGAAACTGTGGACACTGGTTCTTTCAGAACAGAAGACCATCTCTCTTAGGTATCTGACAAAGTTAACGTCATTGCTTTTTTTCCCAGAATCTCTACCTCTCTTAATGAATAACTTTGGACACCCAAAGACAAGCCACAGAGGAGTCAAGTATGGGGGAGCAAGAGAAAACCAATCATTCAGTAGTGCTTTGCCACAGCTGGTTTCTTCTTACTTCACTGTCAAAGATAATCATACATTTTCTAAGCACTATGTCATTCACTCTCAGAATACGTGTAAGGAGAGAGCATTGCAAGCACTTGACAAACAGAAAATGTTTCCCTCTCTCCTTCCCTCTCTCTGTCCCTTCCTCCTTTCTTTCTTTCTCTTCCTTTCTTTCCTTCTTTCTTTCTTTCTTTCTTTCTTTCTTTCTTTCTTTCTTTCTTTCTTTCTTTCTTATCTTTCTTCCTTCCTTCCTTTCTTCCTTTCTTTTGGAATTCTCACTAAGCAGTTACTATTATAGGCAGAGAGACACAAGAACCAGGACCAGGGACACCTCTAGCAGATACAAATAACTCCTCTACAAGCAATGGATGCCAGGAAAGAGATGGGTGCACAGCGCCTGAGAAGCACAGAGGAGAAAGAGGACATAAATTAATTCTGCCTGAGGAAGGAATGTCCACAACAAATGCTTACCAGTGGAGGTGCTATTTGAGCTACATTTCCAAGTTATGAGGCAAAGTATGCCAGGCAGTAAAGAAATTAAAGGCCCTGGATTTAAGTGGCCTTTGCAGAAAGCAACTATGGAAATTTTTTCCATAGGCTTAATATATGTGGCATCAAGATAACTGGTTAATGAAGGGAGACATTAGCCAAAATGATTATTTGACCTTGGGTAGATCAAAAAGGAAAAGCAATGGACTGAATTTTTTTTTTTCCACATATGTTGACAGTCGGAGTCAGGTAGAATGGAAACATGATCTGGATAATCCAGCCAAACTCAGAATGATTCTCTTGGCCCTCCCAACAGTACAACCAAATAGTGGAACATTCCGTCTCCTAGCTTTCATTTCCTCTGTGACACATCTCTAGAGAGACAGTGGCAGAAGGCAGATGAGCTCCAAGAAAGTGTGGTCTCTAGAGCTGACACCAGTTGTAGAGATCCAGGAAGGCTGGAGGTACTGGGACCTTGTTTTTTTCTCTGTGAAACACATTCCGAGATCCAGAATGAAGGGGACTTGAGTGCATGAACTGTTTTGTCAAACAGGCAGAAAGCTCAAGATGGAGGATGCTGTCGTTTAGTCTAATTCTTAAGAGAATCACAGAACCTGAAAAGTGGAAGTGACCTGCAGCATCACTCTAGCCAGTGTTTTCATTTTACTCTGAGGAGCCTGAATCTCGGAGACTTGATTGAGGTCACACAAAAATCAGGACCAGAGTCAGGAATAGAACAAAGTTATTTTTACTTCTAAGGAAGAGCTCCGTTCTGGAAACTTCCCTCTACATTCTACTTCATAACTTTACTCATACTCCATTTCCACGGGGAAAAGAAGCAAGAGGGTGTGAATGAAGACGAAATACCAATATGTAGGAAGATATTCCAGTGGAGTCAGAATGCAAGGTGAAGACTGCCTTGTTCAACTTTACCCTTGAAAATATCTCAGGAAGACACCCCCCTGGGGGCCAGCAGACTCCCTCTCAGTAAGTCCAACCCAGCCAGTTTTTCCATCTGACGTTGGAAAGATGTGCTAATTTTTCAGCTGAGCATAGATAAATTATTTAGCTTATGTCTAGGGGCTGCGCTGGATGAAAAATACCTATCTCATAAAATCAAACCCAGGCAGGGAGGACTGTAGCTACTGCAGGACCAAGAGCTGCAACCCCAGTTCTCCTAACCACACAGGAACCACGTTGCCTTCCTTCTTCACGAGGCAGTTCCATTCCTCGCCTCAGTCACATTTCACCTTTGCAAGATTTCCTGCAGAACCTCTGTAGACTCAGCCTTTCCCCTTTCTGTGGTCCCCATTACTCATACTTTTAGATTCTGTTTCTGGTACGTCTTCATCAAAGTATTTAAAAATATTTCCACATGGTCTGAGCACGTAGGGTCATATGTATTACCAAAGCAGTGTATGAATCTGGAAGTATAAAGGAAAGAGCACTGGACAGGAGTCAGAAGACCTGGATTCCAACATGTGTGGCCGGAGTCCAGGTAAGAAACCCATGATATATTCATTGACTTAAAGAAAAAGAGACTATGTGCAAAGACATTGGCAGGGTTAAGGGGAGCTAGCAAAATCTGATGAAGCACTCTGATGTGAGCAACACCTGGAAGCCTTATCACCCCTGGGTCTGAAAAGACAAGGGGAGGAAATGGTTACTAGAATTGGAGACAAGGCAGCCAGCAAGAGCCTTCCATGAAAGAATGTAACCCTAGCCACGTAGCCTGATACGGAGGTCGTTGAGGGAATAAATGCCCCAGCCTCGTCTCCCCTCCCCCTCTCACCTCTTGCCCCTGCTTCCCACCCCGGAACCACAAGGGAAAGCTAGAGGCAAGAGGGAGTTCACAGAGCAGGGTGGAGAAACGGGAGAAGCAAATCTTGGGGGAAAAGGAAATATCCAGCCCGGGACGTGAGTTCATCCCCGTTAGATGAGTCTCCTTACTCTCAGATCCTTCATAATCTTTAATAGTAAAAATGAGTGGGTTGATTATTAGACAGTCTCGGTGTTCCCTCTCTGTATAACACCCAATGATGCTATGAGTCTAGATAAAATAATGCTCACATATTTATATTTTAGAGTTCCAAAGGTGGATGGTCTCAATAGACCAGGGTACAGCGGCTGCTATAAAATACTTCTTGAAGCAGTATGTGGAATTAGAAATCCATGGCTTTGTAACATAATTCAATGCTAAATAAATTTCTAAGAAAAACAAGCTATTACTATTCATCATTTCTTAGTTTTAAGAAATGTTACCTTAGGCAGCCCTGCTTATGCAACATACTAAGGTGTGTCCTGGGAAATTACTCAGTTCTCTTTTATGGTGAGACCTCTGCTTGGCCCTTGGTCTCTAAAAGATCTCAGTTACCTTATCTGACCTCTGTGGGGCTTCTTTTAATCAGCTGTAAAAAAGATATAATTTACCTGAAGCCATCTATTTTGCTATGGGAGTCAGGAGGCAACCAATGCTTTTCCAAAAAAGTGTTAGCACCCAGAGGCGGTGGAACTTTAAGAGAGATCCTAAGACACCTCGGCATCCCCGAAGCAAGGGTCCTTCATGGATGGCCTAATGCTGGAGATGGGGAACGACCATCACAGCTTGTCAGGTTTATTTCTTTCTTTCAACCAATCTGTACTGAGTTGGGGCCGGCCCTGTTCTAGGCATCCAGGAACAGCTGTGAACAAAACAAAGCCCCTGTTTCTGAAGTGAGAAGAATCATGTAAAAACACATACATACAAAACACATAGATATGTAAGATACATTTATATAATGATAAGTGTAATGAAGAACATACTACAGGATAATGGGATACAATGACGGGGGTAGGGGGTGGGGTGGACTGGGGGTGACACTTGAGACTGTATACACAGCCTTGGGAGGAGGTTGACATTTTTTTGTTTGTTTGTTTGTTTTTTGTTTGCATTGGGTCTTCATTGCTGTGTGCAGGCTTTCTCTAGTTGTGGCGAGTGGGGACTACTCTTTGTTGTGGCACACGGGCTTAGTTGCTCTGCGGCATGTGGGATCTTCCCGGCCCAGGGATCGAACTCATGTCCCCTACATTGGCAGGTGGATTCTTAACCACTGTGCCACCAAGGAAGCCCCAGGAGGTTGAGTTTTGATAAAAACTTTTATTTCAACTATTTTGTTCCTTTTTTTGCATAAATATAAAAATGTTCCAAAACTTTCAAGATCTTAGAAGAATCAATGTGAAAGAATTGATTGATTCTTCTAAGAATCAATGACTGAAAGAAACAATCAGTGATGTTCATTTTAAAGGATTAAGAAAAAGCCCAAGAACTACAAAAGATGAAGCAGCCTAAGCTGAATAATTTATTACAACAACTTGTAAATGTTTGTGTAAAATGTCTTATAAAGGGTTCATTGCTGGGTCTGTGGGCACCCAGGGGTGAGGGGTGGGGGCAGGGAAGCAAGGGGCCAGACATCTCTCAGGAAAAGAAAAACAGTGTGAGGATGTTGAGGGAGAAAGAGGAAGAAAGAGGGAGAAGCTGTTTCCCATGGGCACTGAGGCAGGTATTGGTCCATGTTAAGTAAATCTGAAGCTATGCACATATTTCTAAGTGTGGAGTAGTTATCAGGCAAAACAGATTCTTGTCATATGGGATGATGATTACAGTGGCTGTATCTGCTGTTGCCTGTCGTTCAGAGATATCTGAGGTATGCTTAATATTATTTTATCTGCTTGATTTTAGTATCAAAATGATTGTAAAGGTGGGGTCAACAAGGAAAAAGAAACATTTAATGAGGTTTGCAAAAGGAAAGCTCTTGTATAAAATAAAGTGTCAATCCACACAAAATATTTTGCTTCTTATGTGGTAGTGAGATAAATGTTGAGGCCAAATCAGCTATCTTTTTGCACTTTCAATTTAAGGAAACGGCCCTTGTCTGTCAGATCTGGAGTTACCATGACTCAATGATAAATAGCTCAGAAAAGAAGCAGTAATTCCATATAATACTACAGAACACGGTCATGGCTGCAGATCTTTAAACTGCATCTCTTTTTTAATTTTTTTTGTATTTTTTCTTTTTATACAGCAGGTTCTGATTAGTTATCCATTTTATACATATTGGTGTATATATGTCAATCCCAATCTCCCAATTCATCCCACCACCACCACACCCCTGCCGCCACTTTCCCTTCTTGGTGTCCATGCATTTGTTCTCTACATCTGTGTCTCTATACCTTCTCTGAAAACCGGTTCATCTGTACTATTTTTCTAGGTTCCACATATATGCATTAATATACAATATTTGTTTTTCTCTTTCTGACTTACTTCACTCTGTACGACAGTCTCTAGATCCATTCATGTCTTTACAAATGACCCAATTCTGTTCCTTTTTATGGCTGAGTAATATTCCATTGTATATATGTACCACATCTTCTTTATCCATTCGTCTGTCGATGGGAATTTAGGTTGCTTCCATGAGCTGTGTATCGTAAATAGTGCTGCAATGAACATTGGGGTGCATGTGTCTTTTTCAATTATGGTTTTCCCTGGATATATGCCCAGTAGTGGGATTGCTGGGTCCTATGGTAACTCTATTTTTAGTTTTTTAGGGAACCTCCGTACTGTTCTCCATAGTGGCTGTATCAATTTACATTGTCACTAACAGTGGAAGGGGGTTCCTTTACCTCCACACCCTCTCCAGCATTTGTTGGTTGTAGATTTTCTGATGATGCCGTTCTAACTGGTGTGAGGTGATACCTCACAAAATTACAATTTTTTTTTTTTTTTTTTTTTTTTTTTGCGGTACGCGGGCCTCTCACTGTTGTGGCCTCTCCCGTTGTGGAGCACAGGCTCCGGATGCGCAGGCCCAGCGACCATGGCTCACGGGACCAGCCGCTCCGCAGCATGTGGGATCTTTCCGGACCGGGGCACGAACCTGTGTCCCCTGCATCGGCAGGCGGACTCTCAACCACTGCGCCACCAGGGAAGCCCAAAATTACAATATTTTGATTTGCATTTCTCTAATAATTAGTGATGTTGAGCAGCTTTTCATATGCTTCTTGGCCTACTGTATGTCTTCTTTGGAGAAATGTCTATTTAGGTCTTCTGCCCATTTTTGGATTGGGTTGTTTGTTTTTTAATATTGAGCTGCATGAGCTGTTTATATATTTTGGACATTAATCCTTTGTCCATTGATTCATTTGCAAATATTTTCTCCCATTCTGAGAATTGTATTTTCGTCTTGTTTGTAGTTTCCTTTGCTTTGCAAAAGCTTTTAAGTTTCATTAGGCCCCATTTGTTTTTTTTGTTTTTATTTCCATTTCTGTAGGAGGTGGGTCAAAAAGGATCTTGCTGTGATTTATGTCATAGAGTGTTCTTCCTATGTTTTCCTCTAAGAGTTTTATAGTGTCCGGTCTTACATTTAGGTCCCTAATCCATTTTGAGTTTATTTTGGGTATGGTGTTAGGGAGTGTTCTCATTTCATTCTTTTACATGTAGCTGTCCAGTTTTCCCAGCGCCACTTATCGAAGAGACTGTCTTTTCTCCGTTGTATATCCTTGCCTCCTTTGTCATAGATTAGCTGACCATAGCTGCATGGGTTTATCTCTGGGCTTTCTATCCTGTTCCATTGATCTATATTTCTGCTTTTGTGCCAGTACCATATTGTCTGGATTACTGTAGCATTGTAGTATAGTCTGAAGTTAGGGAGTCTGATTCCTCCAGCTCTGTTTTTTTCCCTCAAGATTGCTCCGGCTATTTGGGGTCTTTTGTGTCTCCATACAAATTTTAAGAATTTTTGTTCTAGTTCTGTAAAAATGCCACTAGTAATTTGATAGGGATTGCATTGAATCCATAGATTACTTTGCGTAGTATAGTCATTTTCACAATATTGATTCTTCCAATCCAAGAACATGGTATATCTCTCCATCTGTTTGTGTCGTCTTTGATTTCTTTCATCAGTGTCTTACAGTTTTCTGAGTACAGGTCTTTTACCTCCTTAGGTAGGTTTATTCCTAGGTATTTAATTCTTTTTGTTGCAGTGGTGAATGGGATTGTTTCCTTAATTTCTCTTTCTGATCTTTTGTTGTTAGTGTATAGGAATGCAAGAGATTTCTGTGCATTAATTTTGTATCCTGCAAATTTACCAAATTCATTGATTAGCTCTAGTAGTTTTCTGGTGGATCTTTAGGATTCTCTCTGTATAGTATCATGTCATCTGCAAACAGTGAGTTTTACTTCTTCTTTTCCAATTTGTATTCCTTTTATTTCTTTTTCTTCTCTGATTGCTGTGGCTAGGACTTCCAAAACTATGTTGAATAATAGTGGTGAGAGTGAACATCCTTGTCTTGTTCCTGATCTTAGAGGAAATGCTTTCAGTTTTTCACCATTGAGAATGATGTTTGCTGTGGGTTTGTCATATATTGCCTTTATTATGTTGAGGTAGGGTCCCTCTATGCCCACTTTCTGGAGAGTTTTTATCATAAATGGTTGTTGAACAATGTTCATGGCAGCTCTATTTACAATAGCCAGGACATGGAAGCAACCTAAGTGTCCATTATCGGATGAATGGATAAAGAAGATGTAGCACATATATAAAACGGAATATTACTCAGCCATAAAAAGAAACGAAATTGAGTTATTTGTAGTGAGGTGGATGGACCTACAGTCTGTCATACAGAGTGAAGTAAGTCAGAAAGAGAAAAACAAATACTGTATGCTAACACATATATATGGAATATAAGAAAAAAGGGTTCTGAAAAACCTAAGGGCAGCATAGGAAAAAAGACACAGACGTAGAGAATGGACCTGAGGACATGGGGAGGGGAAGGGTAAGCTGGGACGAAGTGAGACAGTGGCAAGGACGTATATATACTACCAAATGTAAAACAGATAGCTAGTGGGAAGCAGCCACAGGGAGATCAGCTCGGCACTTTGTGACCACCTAGAGGGGTGGGGTAGGGAGGGTGGGAGGGAGATGCAAGAGGGAGGGGATATGGGGATATATGTATATATATAGCTGATTCACTTTGTTATAAAGCAGAAACTAACACACCATTGTAAAGCAATTATACTCCAATAAAGATGTTAAATAAATAAATAAATAATATAAAATAGAAAAATAATAAATGGGTGTTGAATTTTGTCAAAAGCTTTTTTTGCATCTATTGAGATTATCATATGGTTTTTTCTTCAATTTATTAATATGGTGTATCACACTGATTGATTTCTGTATATTGAAGAATCCTTGCATTCCTGGGATAAATCCCACTTGGTCATGCTGTATGATCCTTTTAATGTGTTGTTGAATTCTGTTTGCTAGTACTTTGTTGAGGATTTTTGCATCTATATTCATCAGTGATATTGGTCTGTAATTTTCCTCTTTTGTAGTATCTTTGTCTGGTTTTGGTATCAGGGTGATGGTGGCCTCATAGAATGAGTATGAGAGTGTTCCTTCCTCTGCAATTTTTTGGAAGAGTTTGAAAAGGATGGGTGTTAGCTCTTCTCTAAATGTTTGATAGAATTCACCTGTGAAACTATCTGGTCCTGGACTTTTGTTTGTTGGAAGACTTTTTTTTTCTTTGCGGTATGCGGGCCTCTCACCTCTGTGGCCTCTCCCGCTGCAGAGCCCAGGCTCCGGACGCGCAGGCCCAGCGGCCACAGCTTATGGGCGCAGTCACTCCGCGGCACGTGGGATCCTCCCAGACCGGGGCACGAACCCGCATCCCCTGCAACGGCAGGCGGACTCTCAACCACTGTGCCACCAGGGAAGCCCTGTTGGAAGATTTTTAATCACAGTTTCAATTTCATTACTTGTGATTGGTCTGTTCATATTTTCAATTTCTTCCTGGTTCAGTCTTGGAAGGCTATATGTTTCTAAGAATTTGTCCATTTCTTCCAGGTTGTCCATTTTATTGGCATAGAATTCCTTGTCTCTTATGATGCTTAGTATTTCTGTGGTGCCTGTTGTAACTTCTCCTTTTTCATTTCTAATTTTATTAATTTGAGTCCTCTTCCTCTTTTTCTTGATGAGTCTGGCTAAAGGTTTATCAATTTTGTTTATCTTCTCGAAGAACCAGCTTTTAGTTTTATTGATCTTTGCTATTTTTCTCTTTGTTTCTATTTCATTTATTTCTGCTCTAATCTCTATGATTTCTTTCCTTCTATGAACTTTGGATTTTGTTTGTTCTTATTTCTCTAGTTCCTTTAGGTGTAAGGTTAGATTGTTTACTTGAGGTTTTTCTTGTTTCTTGAGGTAGGCTTGTATAGCTATAAACTTCCCTCTTAGAACTGCTTTTGCTGCAACCCATAGGTTTTGGATTGTTGTGTTTTCATTATCATTTTTCTCTAGGTAGTTTTTGATTTCCTCTTTGATTTCTTCAGTGATCTCTTGGTTATTTAGTAACTTATTGTTTAGCCTCTATGTGTTCGTGTTTTTTACATTTTTTCCCCGTAATTAATTTCTAATCTCATAGCGTTGTGGTCAGAAAAGATGCTTGATATGATTTCAATTTTCTTAAATTTACTGAGGCTTGGTTTGTGACCCAACATGTGATCTATCCTGGAGAATGTTCCGTGTGCCCTTGAGAAGAAAGTGTAATCTGCTGTTTTTGGATGGAATGTCCTATTAGTATCAATTAAATCTATCTGGTCTATTGTGTCATTTAAAGCTTGTGTTTCCATATTAATTTTCTGTCTGGATGATCTATCCATTGGTGTAAGTGAAGTGTTAAAGTCCCCCACTATTATTGTGTTACTGTCAATTTCCACTTTTATAGCTGTTAGCAGTTGTCTTATATATTGACGTGCTTCTATGTTGGGTGCATATATATTTATAATTGTTATATCTTCTTCTTGGATTGATCCCTTGATCATTATGTAGTGTCCTTCCTTGTCTCTTGTAACATTCTTTATTTTAAAGTCTATTTTATCTGATATGAGTACTGCTACTCCAGCTTTCTTTTGATTTCCATTTGCATGGAGTATCTTTTTCCATCCCCTCACTTTCAGTCAGTATGTGTCCCTAGGTCTGAAGTGGGTCTCTCATAGACAGCATATAGATGGGTCTTGTTTTTGTATCCATTCAGCAAGCCTGCTTCTTTTGGTTGGAGCATTTAATCCATTCATGTTTAAGGTAATTATCGATATGTATGTTCCTATTACCATTTTCTTCATTGTTTTGGGTTGTTTTTGTAGATCTTTTTCTTCTTTTGTGTTTCCCACTTAGAGAAGTTCCTTTAGCATTTGTTGTAGAGCTGGTTTGGTGGTGCTGAATTCTCTTAGCTTTTGCTTGTCTGTAAAGCTTTTGATTTCTCCATCAAATCTGAATGAGATCCTTGCTGGGTTGAGTAATATTGATTGTAGGTTCTTCCCTTTCATCACTTTAAATATATTGTGCCACTCCCTTCTGGCTTGTAGAGTTTCTACTGAGAAATCAGCTGTTAAGCTTATGGGAGTTCCCTTGTATGTTTTTTGTCATTTTTCCCTTGTTGCTTTCAATAATTTTTCTTTGTCTTTAATTTTTTTGTTGTTGTTGTCTTTAACTTTTGTCAATTTGATTGCTATATGTCTCGGCGTGTTTCTCATTGGGTTTATCCTACCTGGGACTCTCTGCCCTTCCTGGACTTGGGTGGCTATTTCCTTTCCCATGTTAGGGAAGTTTTTGACTATAATCTCTTTAAATATTTTCTCAGGTCCTTTCTCTCTCTCTTCTCCTTCTGGGACCCCTATAATGCGAATGTTGTTGTGTTTAATGTTGTGCCAGAGGTCTCTTAGGCTGTCTTCATTTCCTTTCATTCTTTTCTCTTTATTCTGTTCCGCAGCAGTGAATTCCACCATTCTGTCTTCCAGGTCACTTATCTGTTCTTCTGCCTCAGTTATTCTGCTGTTGATTCCTTCTACTGTAGTTTTCATTTCAGTTATTGTATTGTTCATCTCCGTTTGTTTGTTCTTTAATTCTTCTGGATCTTTGTTAAACATTTCTTGCATCCTCTCGATCTTTGCCTCCATTCTTTTTCCGAGGTTCTGGACCATCTTCACTATCATTATTCTGAATTCTTTTTCTGGAAGGTTACCTATCTCCACTTCATTCAGTTGCTTTTCTGGGGTTTTATCCTGTTACATCATCTGGTACAAAGTCCTCTGTCTTTTCTTTTTGTCTCTCTGTGAATGTGGTTTTCCTTCCACAGGCTGCAGAATTGTAGCTCTTTCTTCTGCTCTCTGCCCTCTGGTGGATGAAGCTATCTAAGCGGCTTGTGCAAGCTTCCTGATGGGAGGGACTGGTGGTGGGTAGAGCTGGGTGTTGCTCTGGTGGGCAGAGCTCAGTAAAACTTTAATCCACTTGTCTGTTGATGGGTGGGGCTGGGTTCCCTCCCTGTTGGTTGTTTGGCCTAAGGTGACCCAGTACTGGAGCCTCCCTGGCTCTTTGGTGGGGCTAATGGTGGACTCTGGGAGGGCTCACGTCAAGGAGTACTTCCCAGAACTTCTGCTGCCAGTGTCCTTGTCCCCACGGTGAGCCACAGCCACCACCCCCCACCGCCTCTGCAGGATACCCTCCAACACTAGCAGGTGGGTCTGGTTCAGTCTCCTATGGGGTCACTGCTCCTTCCCCTGGGTCCCAATGCACACACTACTTTGTGTGTGCCCTCCAAGAGTGGAGTCTCTGTTTCCCCTAGTCCTTTCAAAGTCCTGCAATCACATCCCACTAGCCTTCAAAGTCTGATTCTCTAGGAATTCCTCCTCCCGTTGCCAGACCCCCAGGTTGGGAAGCCTGACGTGGGGCTCAGAACCTTCACTCCAGTGGGTGGACTTCTGTGGTATAAGTGTTCTCCAGTTTGTGAGTCACCCACCCAGCAGTTATGGGATTTGATTTTATTGTGATTGCTCCCCTCCTACCATCTCATTGCAGCTTCTCCTTTGTCTTTGGATGTGCGGTGTCTTTTTTGGTGAGTTCCAGTGTCTTCCTGTTGATGATTGTTCAGCAGTTAGTTGTGATTCTGGTGCTCTTGCAAGAGGGAGTGATAGCACGTCCTTCTACTCCGCCATCTTGAACCAATCTAAAGTACACCTCTGAGCTAAGTTCCATGGCATTTGAACTTAAATTTCTATCAGCACAAACCAAAGGTATAACGTAAAAGGAAAAAAAAAATTGTTTTTTGCTCCAGTACCTCAAAAGATTTAACAACAAGAACTGGGTAAAACCTTTATGTCTCAGCAATATGACAGCTTCAGCTAACCACAAAAATCAAAAAATTGTCCCTCTATTAGTAAGTTATTTCAATTAAATTCCTGGAGATAATGTAAAAGTTCTTGAACTTGATGTCCTGCCAGGTGCAGGACAAGTGACCAATTAAATGATTATACCTTCTCTGCTCTGAGTGCAATACACTGGTTGATAAGATGATTAGCATGTCAACTGATAACATTAACTTCAGAGATGGAAAATCCTACCAGTTCAAAGACTTTTCTTCTAGAAACTGATGACTAACTTCATCAAAACATTAATGAGGATTGATTCTACTAGTACACTCATATCAACTCTATGAATAATAACATATCTGATGATTTTCCAGTTTTTGAGGAAAGTTGTTCTTGCGAAAATACTTTTATATTCATATGATATGAATAGTCACTACAATAATTTGATGATTAAGTCAAAGTGCAGAGCTAATAGCATTATATTAAACCCAAGATTTCTGAGATGGATGCCTTCTCTTGAACAAGACTAAAAGTGTTTCAAATAGTTCATGAGTCTAAGAAAAGCAAAAAAATTAAAGATTCTAATTCAAAACATTGGTTCTGGTTTTAAGTAAACTGTTTCTACTATTTTATGTGATGCTCTTTCTTAAAAAAGAGAGGCAAAATATATCATTACTGAAGACTGTGTGCTTTTCTAGCAGTATGCAAAAGTCATAAATAATTCTGTTTTCACTTTCACTTCAAACTAAGAGAACTGTGAAAGAACATCACTAGCAGCGGCTTTCACTCTGGTTTACTGCTGCTCACAGATGAGTTACATATAAACTGTTTAAATCACAAAACTTTGGGAAAGGGAAGTCTAAATAGGGTCTATCATTAATACTAGATTCAGCTGGGGGAAGTTAGAAATAAAATCATCCAGAGGAACCATAAATCCCTTTCAAAGTGCTGTTCCTTCTTTATCATGCAATGATCTTTTTAATGAACACCATGTCCTTAAATCATAGTTTAATGAGAACTTACTAGCCTAATGGGCAAAGAGAAATTATCTACAAATGAGAAACAACCAAATACACTGGGAGGTTTTTTTTTGTCCTGTGTATATTAGCATTTCAGCCTTATTTTATTTTATTTTATATTTTTTTATTATTTTTTTCAGTCTTATTTTAGAAGGGCAAATTCATCCTCTCTACTGGGTACACCATGATGGAAGGACAAATTTCAGCAAATAACAATTTTGAAGGTCATGAAACATCTTCAGTGAGCATCAAACCTGTACTCTGTCTTAGTAATTCTAATTAGAACTCAGAGACAGAAATATTTGAGAAAATTAGGCAAAGTACACAATTATTGAACAGGCTGAGTTCAGAAAAAACAAGGAAAATAATTTGCTGTTAGTATCATTACTAGATAAATGATAAAACTGAGAAAGCAAATATTATATTAAATTATAAAATATATGTTTTAACTTTCCAAACAAATTATGATTCATTGAAAAAATGTTCTCTATGCTTTTTCTTTCAACACAGCAGTCAAGTTTGTTTTCTTTTTTAAATTAATAGCCTTTATTTTTTAGAATAGTTTTAGGTTTACAGAAAATTGAACAGACAGTATGTCCTCATATTGGCCTTTTCCCCCCATTTATAGTTTTCTCTGTTATTAACATCTTATTCTAGTGCAGTATATTTGTTATAATTGGTGAGTCAATATCAATTATTATTATTGGATTATTAATTATGGATTATTATTAACTACAATTTATGCTGTAGGGTTTATATCTTGTGTTGTACAGTTCTATGGGTTTTATCATACTTTTTACCAAATTTTGTATTTATCTAATTTTATTCCTTCATATAAAGAACAAAGATTGATAAATATAAATAGTGATATACAATGCAATGTCTGTACGTTGTTAACACTTTTCAAATAAACAAATTCCAGGGGAGAAAAGTTCTTGGTTCCTAGTTCTGGATTAGAACAGGAGGACAATACAGATAGAGGGCATGGGAAAGAGCCTGAGTAGTTTTGTGAAAAGAGCCTCCAGAATGTGAAGGCAGAAACTACTTTGGCCTCAGCCTTGAGCACCATAGTGTAACACATCCTCAAGTCTTAGCAGTTAGGTGCATGCCTGGCCCTTTAAATGCACCTCTGACACCAGGCAGCCTGGCCATAGGAAACTGACCTTCAGACTCGGCCACCCACAGCCAGTCAGCCTTGCCAGCTCCAAGTCGAAAGCAGAGACTCTGCTGCCTCTCCCACTTTGCTCCAGGGACTACCCTCAGCTTTGCCATGTGCCTCACTCTCTGCCTATCGCCTTTACGGTCGATGCTCCAGCGTCATCCCAACACTTGGCTTTTGCCCAGTGAAGATGAAGAAGACACATTTCCTTTGCTCACGGAGTGCACAGTGGAGTTAGCAGCAGGGGTACAAAGTGGTGGCCCAGAAGCTGCCTCTAGCCTCGGGATGTGGTCAGTTTTGCAGCACAATGTTGTCTCACATGCTGCTTTAAATTTGAATTGGGTTCTCAACCATTAAAAATTAGAAAATTTCACACACACACAAATCGTGATCTCTAGCTTCTCTTGAAAGCTCAGAAGCAGCCCCACACTCACGCTGCTAACAATCAGCTAGAGATGAATGGCAGCTGCCCTCCTTTGGACAAGGCATTTTCTCCCTAGTGTGACATAGCCCCCACCTCTCTCTTCTGTGTTACACTTACTGCATGTACATTATCTACTTGGCCTCTGTAGACAGTTGAATTTGTAACCCTTGGAACTGTTGGCTATTTTTGTGTCTCCAGTGGCCGAAGAAGCCTGGGAGAATCTAAGATATAACCCTACACAATGTCCTGCCCTTCACCATCCACTGATGGGAGAAATAAATGTTCAGGCATGTCCACCCAAGTCTTTTTGTGCTGAGAAAATCCCAAGGCCACATTTTTCTTTCTCATTGTACCTCTTTTTTTTTTTTGGTCCGCGGGCCTCTCGCTGTTGTGGTCCCTCCCGCTGTGGAGCACGGTCTCCGGACGCGCAGGCTCAGCGGCCATGGCTCACGGGCCCAGCCGTTCCGTGGCATGTGGGATCTTCCTGGACCGGGGCACGAACCCGTGTCCCCTGCATCGGCAGGCGGACTCTCAACCACTGCGCCACCAGGGGAGCCCCATTGTACCTCTTGCTTAAAAATTCCAGCCAGTTCAATAAAATGCCCTTTGTTGGAAAGGAGCTCCTGACAACCAAGCCAAATCTGTGGTCTGGAAGCATTGTCTAAAGTGTCTCAAACCTGGAGACGATCAAGATGAGCCCACCATGCTTGGCCTTGGAGTACCTTAGCCCCCTTAGGGGGCTCTTTGTTTCAGGGATTTCAGAAGCTCTCAACTCACTGACCTTGTGAATCCTGATTTGTACCTTGAGAGAGTCTTCATCATTGAAGGTACCTGTAAGGGGGGTCATGTCGTTTCCTTGCCTCTCAGATTTACTGAAACATAGGAGAAAGTAGCGAAGATTCTTCTCCATGCCTGCCCTCCTCATCCTAGGGCTCCCTGCCACTGGCTCTCAGCCTCACGGAAACACATGCTTCATGCCCAGCTGAATCCATGTTAGCCGAGCCCAGAAGGATTATCCAACCCTTTCCTGTTCTGCCTTCACTGTAATAATCAAAGCATCAACAAGATGTTCCAAACCATAGACTTGTTTGTCTCTTTTGCCTGGTCATTGCAAGTTGGACTCGCAAGCAGCTGCTCATTTGCACCCTGCAGAACCTAGACCTTATCCAGTGTGAAGGGAAAGGCTAGCTAAGGGGGACAGGAGGTGCATTAGAAGCACCTTTAAGGTAGAGCACCAAGCGAGCATGCCTCCGGAGCAGCCGTTAACAGACATGCCTTTGTTCACCTCTGTATCCCCAATGCCTGGAATGATGCCTGGCATATTATAGACATTCAGTAAGGACTTGTGGAGTAAGTGAACAATCCTTGCCTTCTGTAGCCTTACCTGCCCCTGATCCTTGGCTTCTAGATTTTTCCTCACACTCTGCCTTTGGCATCTTTCACTTACAGACTGATTCAAGACTGACTTCCCCACATTTTGATCTGACATTTACTTTTTCCTTTGCCCTAATGGTTCACGAATACCTGTTTTCAGTTTTTTATGCTCTGTATTTTTCTAGGCAAATGAAAAGAGCTGGAGAGTTCAAGTTATTTGGCTTCTGATTCTAGTTCTGACCATAGGTAAATCTTGTAACCTCCCTGGGCTTCCCATGAAAATGGGCTGGGTGACCCAAGCATGGGAAATGGATACAATATCTCTTACTTGCTCTTGAGGAATATTACAAGTTCTAGGGAGTCTTGCAGTAAATAAAACTGGTTCAATATTGTTTAAATGCAGCACTTTCAACATTCTTTTTTTTTTTTTTTTTTTGATGTACGTGGGCCTCTCACTGTTATGGCCTCTCCCGCCATGGAGCACAGGCTCTGGACACGCAGGCCCAGCATCCGTGGCTCACGGGCCCAGCTGCTCCGCGGCACGTGGGATCCTCCCGTACCGGGGCACAAACCCGCGTCCCCTGCATCGGCAGGCGGACCCTCAATCACTGCGCCACCAGGGAAGCCCCTCAACATTCTTTTGATTAAGGAGCCTCTGCCTTTTTTCTCTACATGAGGTCTATTGACACATATGGAATTAGGATTCCAGGGGGTAGACACACTTTGGGAATTGCTGGAGTAGAGACTCTGGAATCTGTTTGAGGACTAATATTATCTGATTAACTTCATTTGCATTAAGGTGAAGGGCAAGGACATCTTATCACCAAGCAAACGATATAAAATGAAGAGAATGAAAGGAGGTCTGAGAGCATTCTCCAAAAGGAAATTATAGTGTCCCCCTTTGCCAACTTCCTTTTGTCTGTCCTGTTTTATGGATCTGCCATTTATCAGCAATTAATGAGCCCAAGTGGAGTCAAAGCCTCCACCTTCTGTGTAGTGGGGATCTAAGCTGTACTGGGGGTGGGGTAGAGGAGCCAGCTGCAGCTTTTTATCTTTGGTGACAACAAGCAGTTCTGTTCCTTCTTGGGCAGTCACCGGGTTCATGAATAGTGCCACAGTCTTTTAAAGCTAGGACTGCTCTTTTGATGTACAAGTTCATATGACTCCACCATGGGCAAGGCCTTCTGTCCCATTCCACTCCTCCCCCTTCCTGTGTTTGTCTTTGCCCTTGCAAGGGTTTTGGCTCCCAGCCAAAATGAAACCAGTGAGTTGCCCAATTCAGAGAAATAAAGGAAAACAACCCCCTCCTCAATTTGATGGTCAATAGCTCTGGGGGAGATATAATAAACCTCTTCATTAAGTAAATGCAGCTTTTAGATAAGTAAAGAATTATATCTCCAAAGCTATTCTTTAGAACTTGTGACGGTTGCATATAGTCAGAGGCTGCCGGCTGCCATGGAGATGGAATTTAAGTATAGAATTTGAGGGACTTTGGCTTGCGTGGTTTTCTTCTTCCCAGCCCCACCTTGCAGTTTGGTATATTTTTTAAAAATTTGAACTATAAACTAAACACAACTTCTAATGTAAAGAGTCAGACAAAAAGATACTTTTTTAGAATAATTTATTCTTATCTTTTTAGAATCTATCCATTCTGTGTAATACTGATGTGTATCAACTTTGCCAAGACTGCTAAGAAGAGCCCAGGCCTCCTGCCACCCATAACGGCACAAGGAAGGGGGGCAGGGGGAACTCCATCACTGGCGTCACCTCTACCAAATGGAACAAAAGCTTTGGTGTTTTCTGACCAAAAACCTCTTTCTTCCTTCCTGTGCCCCGACATTGACTTGGTTCTTTGCAGAGCAAGCTCCACCCACATGTAAAAGTTGGCCAAGTACATCTCCTTCCCAGTGACTAAAATTCCCATTTTTAGGGCCACTCTATATGATTCAGGCATCATCTGCAGAAGATCCCAGCTAAGATGTAGTGATCAAGGGTGGGCTGTCCTTTCAAACATGGCTGTTCACTACTTTCCACGTCTCCCTCATTCTGCTCCATCCCTGCTGCCCTCCTTACAATCATTCAAACACTTCAGGCATGCATCTAACTCAGGGGTTTTGTATTTGCTGTTCCCTCCAACTAGAATGTTCTTCTCTGGGTATACCATGGCTCACCCTCTCCTCTCCTACAAGTCTTTACTCAAATGTCATTTTGTCAGTGAGGCTGGCCTAACCACCTTATTTGAAACAGCAGTTTTCCCACCCAACAGTTCCTAGCCTCCTTTCTTGCTTTATCTTTCTCCATAGCACTTACCACTGTCTAACACATCTTTTGCTTATTTGTTTTACTCATGATCTGCTTCCCCCACTCAAATGCTGGTCCATGAGGACAAGGATTTTGTCTGTTTTGTTTGCTGCTACAATCTTAGCAATGACATGTCTAGAACAGTGCCTGGCCATGGAAGACGCTCACTATTTTTTGAATGAATGAATGAATTCCTAGATAACTACCACCTAACAGAGATCAGGGCCCTGAGACAAGGGGCACTAGGACTGGTCAATTTTGACTGTGGCCTTGGTGAACAGCTCTAAGAGGAGAATCTGAAATCACAGGGCTCTGGGCACAGAGTTGGCAAGCACAGGGATAAAAGTGTTGAAGATACTCATTTCTCAGGTCACAAGAATGATACCTAGTAGTGTTTTAAGCACTTCCAAGTCCTCCTTCCTACTGTCTATGAGTTTCTTCTCATCATCAGAAAATTGCAGTTTGTCTTCTGTTAACCATTAGCACCCCTGTTCCTCCAGACACAGCCAGTGATGAATGGTTCCATCAAAAACAGGCCCTGTTTTGCTTAAACCCATGCATAGATGAAGGAGACTCCCAAACATTCCTCGGAAACCAGCAATTCTACCTCATTTAGTGGCACTTCTACTCTCCTCAAGCCTCCACATTAAGGCCATCTTCCAATTCTCTCTTTGACCCTCTAGATCCAACCAGTTGCCAGAATATGGTAATTTTATTTCCAAAACGCCTCTTGCATCCTTTGCCTCTCTCTCATTCTCATCACCACAGCCCTCATCTGGCCCTCATTAGCTCCTAACTGGCTATGGCAATAGCTGCCCAACTAGTTTCCTGTCTCTAGTTTCTTCCTCTCCCAACCCTGCTCTGAACAGCTGTCACTATAATGTTCCCAAAGAACAAATGTAATATCACTCTCACAATTCCTACAAAAAGCCAATGGCTCCCCATCACCCTTGAGATGGGTCCTTTAATCTACCCTCCAGGCTTTCCACCCACAAGTCCCCTAAATAAACTTCCACCATAGCCTGGTCTGCTCATGTACCCAAGTACTTCTTGTCTCCCAAATAAATCATGCGCTTTCCACTCTTCACATCTTGGTTTATTCCTTCCCCACTCTGTCTGCCCACTTCTAATCATATGCCCTCATTTTCTCTCTGTGTCTATTGAAATCTCATCCAAAGATTCCCCCAAGGCCCGTTTGTTGATTTGTTCAGTCAGTCAGAATAGAGATTCGGAAAAGCTCAAACCTCTGTTCTCCCCAGATCTCCTATATCAGAAATGATCTTTCTTCTGTATATGTCCCGTGCATTTATCACATGCTGCCTTAATTAGTGCTATTATTCATATATATATATAATTATTTCTCCAGCCAGCCTCTTTGTATGGTCCTTGAGGGCAGAGACTTTTATGCCTCTATTTCTTTCCCAGAATACTTTATATAGCAGCTTGCTCATAGCAGGTGCCCACACCTATTCAGGGATGCTGCTAACAACACATCTCACTGGTCCTCGAAAGGTCACCATAATCGTTTCAAGGTCATGTTATCGATTATAACTGGTGAGCTATCACCCAGGAATATTTCCCCTTCCCCCATCCCCACAGCCAGCAGGACTCACAGCCCTCAAGGTGGCCAGCAGTTACGCAAAGCTGAGTGGAAAATAATGTTACACAACTTCCTCCAAGATGAATTTTAAAAAGGAAATCATCAGGGTGAGAAGAACGGAGACTTGATTGACCAGTTGAGGCTGTTGTACCAGGTGCATACACATAATTTATCTCTCGAATGCCCTGTGGCACACACCTGGATATCCTGGGTGCCTCGTTTATTGGGCAAGCAACTTGGTGGCATGTAAAACAAACCTGGAACTAGAGGGGTAGTCTGAGAGGATGAGGATAAGAAGAAAAACAAATGGAAGGAGAGAAAGAAGGAAGGAAGGAAAATTTTGGTTTCATCTTGCCAGGCAAGAACATTGTGAAAGGAAACAAGCAGAAAGATATTTGCAATATGCCAATATGTAGCCTCTGCTGTTGGTCTCATTCTAACTCACCACTGTTGTCTATCATTTTCTGGCTGTTTTGTGTATACCTTGCCTTCCCAACAGTACAGACTTCCCACATTTACCAGTTTACATGTCTTCTCTTGCCTTGACTGTGAACTCTTAGAAGAATGACATTCCTTTATCTCTGTATCCTTGGCCCCAAGCACAGCATCTGATATATAATGGACACTCAGTATGTGTATCAGTGATGGTGATGTAAAGCTGTGTTTGCACAACTTTAATTACTAGGATGCCAACCTTGTGCTTTATGTTCTAACCAAGTATCATCACCTGTGCAATTATTTGCTTCTTTCAGTTGATTCATGCTTTTTTTTTTTTTTAACTTTGTGCCATTCTTTGCAATCATATCTGTGAAACCACACAGATTGATGATAGCGGGTTATATTTTTCCTAATACATGTTAAAACAAGTAGATAACTGTTAAACAGTATTCATTCAGGTACCACCTAAATCAGCACACCTGTGGTAAGCAGATCACTTTGGGGAAATACTGGTTAGGCTCTGTTCTCTAAAATTGAGGAATAATTAAGTGTATCAGTTCTATACTTTAGGCCTTTCAGTGGGAATCCTGCACACATTCATCAACGTTGTCTTTCTTTAGAAGAAAGTTAACACTCTGAGTTTAACTTTGTCTATGTACCAGTTGTTTAATTGGTGCAGCACAATTTGTATCTAAGGAAAGAGGGGTTATTTTTCCATCTTCCCAGTTATTGATAGTTAGGTTGATTCTGATCTTGAGAAGGTGTTTGGCCATTTTAGCAATCAGTGATGAAGATTTTCTCAAATCCCGTCTTTCCAATCTCCCTCATCCTCTCAACCCAATATCTTCCCCAAATCTGGATAGTCTACCTGGGAAATGGCTCTTAAAAATTCTCCAGAAGATAAACAGGTGAAATGCACAGCAGATAATTCACAAAAGAGGAAATGTAATTCATCATGGATATGGGAGAATAGGCAACCCTACTAGTAATCAAACGAATGCAGATTACACATAATATATCATTTTAGACATTTTAAGTAAGAGGGATTTTTTAAAAATGATGCTTAATGCAAAGAAGGCGGGCTGAAATTGATAATCTCATACTCTGCATGGGGCCGTATGATGCACAGTGACTATGGGAACTGGTAAAACATTTCCAACTCGACATTTGGCAAAATGTGAATCAAGCGCTCATAGTTGCAATGAGGCCTTCGATCTGGTGGCAATTCTGTTTCTAGAAATCTAGTCTATGGGAATAACTCTATATATGGAAAAGAGTATATGCATGAACATGTTCGTTGCTATATTATGTTTTCACTAGTAAGTGAAAACTGAGGAAAGACCAAAATACCAACAACGAAGATAGTGAGTAAAATTGGTAACTTATTTCCATTCAGTGGATGATCATACACCCATTAAAAACCAGATTGATGAAAACGCTTTATAACATGGCAGAACACTTTGGGTATAATAGGATATAAAATTTTATACATAATGATGATAACTATGTAAAATATAGGCACATAAGAAGACACCATGAGGAAATGCCCTTGTTCCTGGCAGGGCAGTGTGCCTAATGGTTAAGTGCACAAACTCTGGCATCAGATTGTCTGTGTTTGCAACTCGGCTCTGCTGCTTATTAGCTTTGTGACCTTGGGTGAGTTGCTTAATTTCTCTAAGACTAAGTTTTTCTCATCTGTAAAATGTAATAGGTATCTCACCATATTGTCCTGAGGATTAAGTAAGGTAATTTATGTAAAACATTCAGCACAGGGCTGGCACACGATGGCACTGACTAAATCGTTAGTTATTCATCCTGCAAATATTATCAATCATTGACTATGAGCAAGACACCTAATACGCTGGTAAATCATGGGATAATTTCATCTCCCTTCTGTTTTCTGCAACATGCTCATATTATCTTTAAAAGGAAACACTCCACTGGGCCTGCTTTCGCTGGTCACCCTATCAGCAGGCTAGCCTAAGAGTGTGCTAATCATCCTTCCTAGCTTTTCTCCTCTCACCCATTCCAAATCCAGGATTTGACCATGTCATACCCTTGCTTCAGCGTCTTCCCCGGGGCCCCATTGCTTGCAAGGTAAAGTCCAACATCCTTACTTAAGAATTTTCAAAATCTGGCCTCAATCTACCCTTTTTACAAAGTTATTTATTTATTTATTTATGTCTGCATTGGGTCTTCGCCACTGCGCACTGGCTTTCTCTAGCTGCAGCGAGCGAGGGCTACTCTTGGTTGCGGTGCGCGGGCTTCGCATTGCGGTGGCCTCTCCTGCTGCAGAGCGTGGGCTCTAGGCACACAGGCTTCAGCAGTTGCGGCTCACGGGCTCCAGAGCGCAGGCTCAGTAGTTGTGGTGCACGGGCTTCGCTGCTCCGCAGCATGTGGGATCTTCCCGGACCAGGGCTTGAACCGTGTCCCCTGCATTGGCAGGCCGATTCTTAACCACTGCGCCACCAGGGAAGCCCTCAATCCACCCTTAATGTGTCATTTCTTGCCATTTTCTCTGTACTCTCTGTTCAAAACACTCTACTTCCCATTCCCAAACCTGCAGAGACCGGCCACTGTCAGAACCCTCGATTTCATGCAGCATGACACTGCAGAGAGCAAATTTTAGCCTCCTTTAAAATGGTGATTCTTGGACCACAACCCCAAGGATTTGGATTCAAAAGTCTGGAGTGGGACCTGGGAATCTGCTTCTTTAATAAGTATCTTGCATGATTCTGAGACAAGGTTCAGGGATACCAACTGAGAAGCACACCATTCTCTTCTCTGCCTGGTAGACACATCTGCACTGTGCCAGGCACAGCTGAAAAGTTCATTTGTTTTCTTGCCTTCCTCTCCAACCTCTGTACTTCCGTGGTATTTTATCCCAACTTTTAAGGCCATCATTTCCTTGTGCTCTCTTTGCTGACTTACTTCTCTAGCTGCCTCTCCCATGAACCATGAGCGCCTAGATTTCAGAAATTATGTCTTGTTTACCCGTATAGCCCCCTACCCGGCATGATAACTGGCACTCAGTTGACACAGATGTCTATGGGATATACTCATGTACTCGTTCATTGGCATTAACTGTGGATGACTGGGTGATTCCATTGGCTACACTGAGCTCTGGTTCACTTGTAACTACCAAGTCTGACCTTACTGATGCTGATCATTGACTCTGCTCATTTACCTCCCAGGCCACGGAAAGCCAGCACACTTACTCACAGGGACAATTTAGCATGTAACCTGGAACCACACGGCTAGCATGCTCTGAAAGAGAGAAGGACCCTGAGCCAAACACCATGAAGTTCAACATGGATGGCGTGTAAACGTCTGTCTAGAAGAGGTTAACTAACACTGAGGAATCACACTGCAGACAGGTGAGCAAGGAACAAACCCAGCTTGGGTGCCCAGATCCCAACAGACTCACCATGAGCTTTCCTGCTTAAAATGCTAGAATAACATAGTAGCTATTCACATGGGCCCTAAAGTCAGACTGCCTTCAATTACAACTCCACCAGCTGTGTGACCCTGGACATGTTCTATAACCTCTCTCTGCTCCAGTTTCCCGATCTGTAAAATGCAGCTAATAACACTACCTAATTCATGGAGTTGCTGTAAAAAGTAAATGAACTAAAATATATACAATCTTTAGAATTACCTTTGATACATAGTAACTGCTCAATAAATGGCAGCTGTTATAATTAGATTTCTAAACTATATCATGGATTCAGTGTGTACTTCAGATTGAAAATTTTGCTCTGGCCTTTTTTTTTTTCCAAACACACGCTGAAATTTTCTGTAGTAGTAATTTTTGTCCTTGCTTAACTCCAACCTTGGGGACCTGACTTATTGCCTATCAGATTGGCTTCAGTTCTATAGGACCTGCAGAAACCACAGTAATATCAAGCTAATAGACTTTCTAATTCATGTGTTGGAGATAAGTTTGAAGTTGGAAGAATATGGCAAAAGAAAATGTAAGAGTGTTACATATGTAGATGGGGGAAGAAATTAAGCATCCCCAAAATGATAGGATGAAGAGAGATTTTGAAAAGAAAACAACTGTTAAGAAACAAAGTCCCATCTATTCAAAATTGCTAGCAATGTCTTGCATGAAAATATGCCCCCTACCTTTTAACCCTCTGAGGAAACTGAGGCATCAGTCTGCTCTCAGTGTTGAGAGCCTAGTACGGGCCAATGTGGAGCTCAGCACTTTACATAAATTGCCTCTTTTAATACTCATTTGCAGTCACTGCTCTTCTTATTTTATAGAGGGGAAACTAATTATTACATTACCAGTAATGGCAAAACTGGATTCATACCCAGCTCTAGAGTTTTAAGATTTACCAGCTTCCCTGTGGCTCTTAGCTATGCCCCTCATAAATTTTGAGTGGTATTTCATGGCCTAGAGATTAACAGCAAATATTTATCCAAGGCCATTTTCCAGTTCTAGCTCTGCAGCCCCCAAAGCCTGTGAGGAGGAAATGCCTCCAATGATCCCCCAGCTGAAGTCCTAACTCCCAGTACCTCGGGATGTGACCTTCTCGGAAATAGGGTCATTGCAGATGCAACTAGTCAAGTTACGATAAGGTCATACTGGAGGAAGGTGGTCCGCTAGTTCAATATGACTGGTGTCCTTAGAAGAAGAGAAGAGATACTGAACACGAGGGGAGAAAAGCCATGTGAGGCACTGATGTGCTACAGAGCAAGCCAAGGAACCAAGGAACACAAGGATTGACAGCTGGGAAGAGAGGAAGGATTCTCCGCGACAGGTTTCAGAGGGAGCGTGGACCTGATGACACCTTGATTTCGGACTTCTAGCCTCCAGAAAACTGTGAGACAACAAGTTTTTGTTGTTCGAGGCCACCCGGCTTCTGTACTTTGTTATAGCAGCCCTAAGAATCTCATACATTCTCCCTGGAGTTGGGGAGTGGGCAGTGTTGTTTCCCACCCATGAAAATAGAGAACATCATTTTGTGGGTTTTTACCACTTCAGCCCCCAAGAGCTGGGCTGTCTGCTGTCACTGTGATTATGTAATGGCAATCCTGACGATGACATCATGGCAGACACTGTGGGTTTCTCCCCAGTAGCCATCCTTCCCTGCTTTGGCTAACAGATCCCTATTTTACTCAGCTATTAGCCCTGCATCCTTCATGGGGCCTTTTAGTTGTGTAATCACATGGACTTTATGCATTTGAAAGAATGCTCTGATTGGACCCATCAAATGGAATTAACTACTTTAAAAAAAATTTATTGGAGTATAGTTGATTTACAATGTTGTGTTAGTTTCAGGTGTACAATAAAATGATTCAGTTATACATATACATATATTCACTCTTTTTAAGATTCTTTTCCCATATAAGTCATTACAGAGTATTGAGTAGAATTCCCTGTGCTATACAGTAGGTCCTTATTAGTTATCTATTTTAATAGTGTGTATATGTCAATCCCAATCTCCCACTTTACCCCTCCCCCTCTTTCCCGCCTGCCTAATTAGCTTCTTACAGCCCATTTTGTGAGTAACACTAGCTCAGAGCCCAGGAATCTGCCAGGTTTTACCATCCACATGCTAAGACCAAATGGGCTTCTGCAGGCTGCCTTTTCAGATTGAAAGGATGAAGCGAATGACTCATCCGCCAGCTTGGAAAGTTTAATTCGTCTGGTGGCTTGTGTGGCATAATTACCAGCACTTACAGATCCCAACAACAGCATCACCGGCAAATCCATGAGGATGTAAGTGGTCACCTCTCACGCTTCTTTTCTCTACCCTCCCTCAAACCAACCTGGTGGATGGGCATATTTTAAAATGCTTCTTATTCATATTGAACTTGATAATTTTATTTTTGAACATCTTTTTTTACATACTGAATGATTCCACTGATATAAAGTTCAAAAGTAGGCGAGCGAGTATATTGTGTTAGAAGTGAGGAGAGAGGGGTAACAGTTACATCAGGGGGCCTCAGGAGTGCTGGTACTGTTGTCTTTCTTGAGATGGGTGCTGGTCATACAGGTGTGTTTATCTTATAACATGTGCGACTTGTGCATTTTTCTGTATCTATGTTGTGTTTTTTTTTGTTTGTTTCAATTATTTTCTTAAAGATCTTATTTTGGGTGCTCGCTTCGGCAGCACATATACTAAAATTGGAACAATACAGAGAAGATTAGCATGGCCCCTGCGCAAGAACGACACATAAATTTGTGAAGCATTCCATATTTTTGATGGATACTAGCTATGAATGTTTCTTACAAACTGCATCTGTGTCAAAGCTAGTTATTACAGTTCATAATAAGTTTAATTGTATAATGAAAATTATTTTAAAAATCCATAGAAAGCACTAAAATGTTAAAATATATTTTCAAAACTGCAATAAGTGTTTAATGCACAAAGCAAAATCTAAGACTAAATTTTTGTTGTTAGTGCTGTTATTTTGTTCTTCTACTAAGTAAAAGATTTAATAAATGAGCCATTTATGTCTGTTTTCCAAAAACAAAACAAAAAGATCTTATTTGGGGGAATTCCCTGGCGGTCCAGTGGTTAGGACTCCAGGGTTTAGGGCTTTCACTGCAGTGGTCCCGGGTTCAACCCCTGGTCAGGGAACCAAGATCCGGCAAGCCGTGTGGCGCAGCCCCCCAAAACATTTTATTTTGGCTCTCACTAATTCTAATATCCTTTATTTCCATAGTACTGTCTCCATTCATGTTCATCTCAAAACAACACCTCCTGAAAGGTTGACTTAATAAAGGATCCCAGGACATATATATACTACCAAATGTAAAATAGATAGCTAGCGGGAAGCAGCCGCATCGCACAGGGAGATTAGCTTGGTGCTTTGTGACCACCTGGAGGGGTGGGACAGGGAGGGTGGGCGGGAGACGCAAGAGGGAGGAGATATGGGGATATATGTATATGTATACCTGATTCACTTGTTATAAAGCAGAAACTAACACACCATTGTAAAGCAATTATACTCCAATAAAGATGTTTAAAAAATTTTTTTTAAATAAAGGATCCCAGACTGAGTAATATCAGGGTGGTAACCTGGACCCCAACTACTAGATATTATTCCTGATCAAGTCTGCCTCCCCTGCTCCCACTAAGTCACCACTTTCTAGAGTTAATGGCTACTTCCTGACTCACTTAAAAAAAAATTTTTTTTTCTAATTGTATTTTTAGAAAACACTCTGCTAAGGAGGTCTTCCTGTTTCACAGGAGATGATTTAGGGCCTGTTCCACTGCATTCTTTGAATATGCAGTTTATATCTTACGTAATACTCCCCCTACCCACCCAAATCACACTTTTATTGCCTTTAGTTGAATTTATTAAATTGACCATTTACGTGAGCAAGGGCATCACTTTCAAAACCAAGCAGTAAGCAAATGACTAACTGCTTTCCCATCTGCTCACGTTCTACATTGGCTTTCAGGGGTGTTTACCTAATACGTCTAAAGCGGTTGTGAATAAACAAAGTGCAGTTTTCAGAGGAACTGCTCATTACACATTACATCATATGACACTTAAATCTTAGTTCACAAAAAAACAAAACAAAACAAAATCTCTTAAGAAATGCATCTGCAGACAAATTCTGCTTATTCTGAATGTCATTTTGCTCACCATGATGGCCAGGATATGTAAAACATTGACAGGAATTTGCAAAATTTCATCTAATGCTTTCAATTTCTTTTTTTATTTATCAAATATAATTGATTTACAATATTGTGTTAGTTTCATGTGTACAGTTTCAGATTCTTTTCCATTGTACATTATTACAAGATATTGAATATAGTTCCATGTGCTATACAGTAAGTCCTTGTTGTTTATCTATTTTATATATAGTGGTGTGTACCTATTAATCCCATACTCCTAATGTATCCCTCCCCCTCCCCTTTCCCCTTTGGTAACCGTAAGTTTGTCTTCTATGTCTGTGAGTCTGTTTCTGTTTCATAAATAAGTTGATTTGTATTTTTTTTTTAGATTCCACATATAAGTGATATCATATAATATTTGTCTTTCTCTGCCTGACTTACTTCACTTTGTATGATAATCTCTAGGTCCATCCATGTTGCTGCAAATGGCACTATTTCATTCTTTTTTATGGCTGAGTAATATTCCATTGTATATAGGTATATACCACATCTTCTTTATCCATTCATCTGTTAATGGACATTTAGTGCTTTCAATTTCTTTTGAGATTTTTGGGAAGATCAAAATAGACCAAAGTTTTCTCAGTTTTCCCATTGAGGACTTCTTTTGTGAAGAATGCTTCATTCATTTGATAAACATTTACTTATTGTCTACCACAGGCCAAACTCTGTGGCTGATTTTAAATATATATATATAGAGAGAGAGAGCATTCAGAGGGTTTAAAATTTTTCAAAAAAGACAGAAATGTGAAAAAATCCCAACAAAGCCTATGGTGAAGAGTACTGAAATAGAGGAACTGAGGTTACAACCCTGAAGGAGGTAATATTGACTCTTGAAGAATAGATGGGATTTTAAAGTGGAGATGGGGAGGAATGAAGGTCATTCCAGGTAAAGGGAGCAACTTTAGGAAATGCCAAAAAGTGAAGGAGGACAGAGCAGGGAAATATTGGAACACGGCAACTAACAATGTGGCCAGAACTTCAGGTGGGAGAGGGAATTAGGAGTTAATACAGTCCTGGGAGGGAGGGTGGAAGCCAAATTTTGAAGTTTGAATTGAATTGAAGGTTTAAAGAATTTCTCAGGCAAATGGGAGTGAAGGAGTATTATTACCAGGCTCTGTGTGTGTGTGTGTGTGTGTGTGTGTGTGTGTGTGTGTTAAAATATACATAGCATGAAATTTACAGCTGTAACCATGTTTAAGCGTGTAATTCAGTGACATTAAGTATATTCACACTGTTGCGAAACCATCACCACCAGCCACGTTCAGAACTTCCTCACCTTCCACAACTGAAACTCTGTACCCATTAAACACTAACTCCCTACTCCACCCTCTCCCTAGCTCCTGGTAACCACCATTCTACTTTCTGTCTCTGATTTTCACTATTCTAGGTACCTCATATAAGTGGAATTACATAGTATTTGTCCTTTTGTGGTTTATTTTACTTAACATAATGTTTTCCAGGTTTATCCAGGTTGTAGCATGTGTCAGAATTTCCTTCCTTTTCAAGCCTGAATAATATTCCATTGTATGTGTATATCACATTTTGTTTATCCGTTGACACTTGGTTGCTTCCACTTCTTGGCTATTGTGAAGAATGCTGCTATGAACGTGGGTGTCCAAAACTCTCTTCAAGACCCTGCTTTCAACTCTTTGGGGTTTACACCTAGAGGTGGAATTGCTGGATCATATGGTAATTCTTTTTAAGTTTCTGAGAAATCTCCACACAGTTTTCCTTAGAAGTTACACCGCTTTACATCCCCACCAGCAACGGACGTACAGGAGTTCCAATGTCTCCACCTCCTCACCAACACTTGTTATTTTGTATCATTTTGTGGGTTTTTTCTTTTTCTTTTCTTTTTTTTTTTTTTTTTGCTGTACGTGGGCCCCTCACTGTTGTGGCCTCTCCCGTTGCGGAGCACAGGCTCCGGACGCGCAGGCTCAGCGGCCATGGCTTACGAGCCCGGCCACTCCACGGCACGTGGGATCCTCCCGGACCAGGGCATGAACCCGTGTCCCCTGCATCGGCAAGCGGTCTCTCAACCACTGCGCCACCAGGGAAGCCCTGGGTTTTTTCTTTTTTTAAATAAAAGCCTCCCAGCAGGTGTGAAGTAATATATTATTGATTTGTTTTGTATTTTCCTAATGATAAATGATATTGAGCATCCTTTTTTGTGCTTATTGGCCATTTGTATATCGTTTTTGGAGAAATGTCTACTTGAGTCTTTTGCCCATTTTTGAATTGGGTTGTCTCTTTTAATATTGTTGAGGTGTAAAAGTTATTTATGTATTCTTGATATTAATCCCCTATCCTCTATAAGAATTGTAAATATTTTCTCTCATTCTCTGGGTCGCCTTCCACTCTGTTGATAGTGTCCTTTGATGCACAAAAGTTTATAATTTTGATGATATCAGACTTATTTTTCTTTTTTTGCCTTGCTTTTGGTGTCATATCTAAGAAGTCACTGACAAATCCAATGTCACAAAGTTTTTCTTATGTTTTCTTCTTCTTTTTTTTTTTTTTAATTGGGGTATTGTTGTTTCACAATGTTGTGTTAGTTTCTACTGTACAGGGAGGTGGAGTTCCCTGTGCTATACAGCAGGTTCTAATTAGTTATCTGTTTTATACATATTAGTGTATATATGTCAATCCCAATCTCCCAATTTATGTTTTCTTCTAAAAGAATTATATTTTTAGCTCTTACATTGAGGTATTTGATCCATTTTGAGTCAATTTTTAAATACGGTGTCAGATAAGGGTCCGACTTCATTTTTTTACATGTGGATACCTAGTTATTTTGTTGAAAAGACTGTCATTTCCCTATTGAGTGGTTTTGGCACCCTTACTGAAAATCATTTGACCATATATGAGAGCTTATTTCTGGGTCCTCTATTCTATTCATTGGCCTATATGTCTGTCTTTATGCCAGTGCCACACTATTTTAATTGCCATAGCTTCGTAGTAAGTTTTGAAATCGGAAAGTGTGAGACCTCCAACTTTGTTCCTCTTTTACAAGATTGTTTTGCCTCTTCAGGTTTCCTTGAGATTCTATACAAATTTTAGGAGAGATTTTTCTATTCCTGCAAAAAGCATTGTTGCAATTTTCATAGGGGTTGTATTGAATCTCTGGATAGCTTAGTATTGACAGCTTAACAATATTAAATCTTCCAATGTATGAACAGGGATATCTTTCTATTTATTTGTGATTAGGCTTTTATATATTTTAAGTGACATTTTATTTTTAATTAACACTTTTATTCTGTTCTTGTAACTTGAGGCAAAAGGGGCTGTAGAATGTCACACAGTAGGTGCATAATAAAAGTATGTTACTGAATTGAAAACAAACAAAAAACCAAACAGAACAACAAAGCAGAACAATGGTTTCAGTTTCATAAACTATGCCCACCAATACTAAGATTTATCATAAACACCTAGGTTTACCTAAATAAGGCTGTGATGTTGGTTGTTAATTTCCTCTCCCCTTCCCTCTTTCCTTCTTTCCACAATTTCTCCTTTGCTGTATCCATCTCAAGCTTCCACTCAGGGATCTGCTCTCTTAGACAAGGAGGTCATGATTTTAAAGTCTAGCCTAATTTACTTAGAGTGAAATTCACCATTTTAAAGTGCACAGTTCAGTGAGTTCTGACAATGTTTACAGTCATTTAATCTTCAGGGCCAAGCTTTGGACAGTGGACTTGATGGCAGCTTTCCATCAAGAGGGAAAAAAGGAA
>NW_006771471.1:922105-960189 GCF_000442215.2 Lipotes vexillifer | reverse complement strand
GGAAAGAGGGAAGCTTCTCTCCTTCCCTCTTTCCATCACACATGGAAAAAGTGGGTTTGCTGTTTGGTAGTTTCTCAAAAATCAAACATAAAATTACCATATGACCCAGCAATTCCACTTCTAAGTATAGACCCCAAAAATTAGAAACAGGGACTCAGACAGATACTTGTACATCAATGTTCACAGCAGTATTCAGCATTAGTCACAATAGCCAAAATGAGGAAATAACTCAAATGTCCACAAATAGATGAATGAATAAACAGAATGTGGTATATACATACAATGGAATATTTTTCAGCCATAAAAGGGAATGAAGTCCTGACACATGCTACAACATGGATGAACCTTGATAACATTATGCTAAGTGAAATAAGCCAGATACAAAGGGAAAAAAATCATGGCATGATTCTATTTATAGGAGGTACCTAGAATAGCCAAATTCATAGAGACAGAAAATAGAATAGAAGGTACCAGAGAAAGACAAACACTGTATGATCTCAATTATATGTAGAATCTAAAAAAAAATTGAACTCATAGAAACCGAGCAGACTGGTGTTTGCCAGGGCTGGTAGGTGGGTTGGGGAGAGAAGAAGTGGGGGAAATGGATGAAGGTGGTCAAAAGTTACAAATTTTCAGTTATAAGATGAATGAGTCCTAGGGATATAGTATACAGTGGTGACTACAGTTAACAATACTGTATTGTATATTTGATATTTGCTAAGAGAGTAGATCTTAAAAGTTCTCACCAGAAAAAAATAAAAGGTAACTATGTGAGGTGATGGATCTTAACTAAACTTATTATGGTTAACATTTCACAATATATACATAAATCATTACATTGTACCCCTTAAACTTACAAAATGTTATTTGTCAATTATATTTCAAACTAAGCTGGGGGAAAAAAGGAAGGTACCAGGGGCTGGGAGGAGTGGGTAATGGGGAATTATTGCTTAATGGTCATAGTTTCTCTTTCCAATGATGAAAACTTTCTGGAAATAGATAGTGGTGAGAGTTCCACAACACTGAATGTACTTAATGCCACTGAATTGTACACTTAAAAATGGTAAACTTCATGTCATGTGTATTTTACCAATTTTGACATTTTATTTTTTAAAAAGTGGGTTTGCCTTACCTCCAAGGGACACAGGTGACTCCAAGCCCTCTGGCTAAACACATAATGCACATAAAACCATGAGAATAAATAAAAATATAAAATAAATAAAAACCAATCAAAGAGCACTGCAAGTTGGGAGAAGGTTGGGAAAAGAGAGAGAAAACTGAAGGCAGGGCCACCAGATAGGAGGCTGCTGTGATGGCCCTGGACTGGCCTCAGTTAGAATATGGGCAGAGGAAGAGGGAAGATGGCACCCACACAGGGGCAGAGAGAACACCGGGACTAAATGAACACAGCACAAGGCAGGAGGAAAGGTGGGAAATGCCAGGCCAGGGCCACACTGTGACTTTTGTGAGCCCTAGGTGTTTTTCTTAGAGGACCCCTTCCTCCACCAAAAAAAAAAGAAAAATAAATAAATTAGATAATATTTTACTGTTGCATTGGTATAAGGATGAATACATCAGTATTATAGATTATAAACATTTTTTTGTCCTGAAAGTACATTTTTTTCCTTCTGATATTAAAAGAAATCAAAACATTTTCGTGGGCCCCTAAATATTCACATCTGGGCCCTTGGTGCTGCCTCTTCTGAGTGTCCTGGAGGAGGGAGTCCTGGGCCAGCATGTGCAAGGCGCTGATGGTCTCGTACCTAGGACTCCGCCCTCCTTCCCCTTCCCTGTGGCCTCCCTACCTGATGGCCTGCTCCAGGTATTGAGGACTGTGTTACTGCAGATATGGGATACTGGGGGCAAAGTTATAGGCTTCGTGTGGGGTTAAGACTGTGGACTCCAGAATCAGAACAAGTTGGGTCCGGGACTTCCCTGGTGGTCCAGTGGTTAAGACTCTGTGCTCCCGATGCAGGAGGCCCGGATTCAATCCCTGGTCAGGGAACTAGATCCCACATGCTGCAGTGAAGGATCCCACGTGATGCAACTAAGACCCAGCACAGCCAAATAAATAAATATTTTTTTAAAAAAGAAAGAAAAAGATCAAGGTGGGTCTGAATCACAGCTCTCCCTGCTTGACTGTGTAAACTGCAGCAAGTTCCTTAACCTTTCTAAGCCATGGTTTCTATCTGTAAAATGCACATAAGGGTTCCTAACATCATAGAGGTTTTTTGAGGCCTAAACATGATGTGAAACAACCAGCTTAGCACTATGTCTGGTCCATGGCTGGCAAGCGCTGGCATCCCTTGGCTATCCTTAAATCCGGCACTTACCCAGCACCACTTATGACTTGGTTTTAAACAGGCACAGAGATGTGGGGTTTGTTATGAGGGGGAGGAGGAAAGGTATGAAGATACCTGGAGAGGGGAACACAGAGGCGCAAAGGGGAAGGAACACGAACTATTTCATGCTTTTGCCCAGGACAAGCCCAGTGCGCCTTTGTATATGTTAAGGCTTAATAAGAAAGTAAAAAACTAAGTTATGGGCTTCCCTGGTGGCGCAGTGGTTGAGAGTCCGCCTGCCGATGCAGGGTACGCACGTTCGTGCCCCGGTCCGGGAAGATCCCACGTGCCGCGGAGTGGCTGGGCCCGTGAGCCACGGCCGCTGAGCCTGCGCGCCCGGAACCTGTGCTCCGCAACGGCAGAGGCCGCAGCAGTGAGAGGCCCACGTACCGCAAAAAACAAAACAAAACAAAACACTAAAGTAGACTAAGTCCGCCTTTATTTAGCAAATATTATTTGAGTGCCCACAATGTGGTAGGGTTTCAGGGGTGGAACAGACAAGCCCTGCTACCCACTCTTCCCCCTGCTAGCCTTCCAGACCTCTCTCCTACTCTTCTGAACAAACACATCTAGACTATTAGCCGACGTGTCAAACACATCCCTTAACCGTCGCAGCTTCCTCCGTAAACTCATGCAGGCCTGGCTCCCATCACCACCTCCTTTTTCCTCCCAGTCCCACTTGCTGAAATCCTTCTGCAAGGCTCAAAAACAAAATCAGCTCCTGAATGGAGCCTTCTCAACTGGGGAGACCATGCTCCATGCTGCAACCCTGTGTGCGCCGCTTGGGGCCTCCTTTTTTTGGGAGTTCTGTTTCTCCTGCCTGACCTTTCCTCATGAACACAAGCTCCTGAAGGCGGAAGACTCAGCTCCGATTCACTTCTGCTCCAGGAACACCTGCTGAATTGGAAGGTCAGAGAAAGGAGAGGGGAAAACACCTCATACAACTTCCCGGGCCTCCCAGCTTGGTCTCTGCCTGCTTCATTGTTAAGGAGCTCACATGGGAAGAAAAAGCCCCATTACCATCACACCACGACCATCCCTGCTCTGAGATCTCTGCCCTGGTTTGCATGAGGAATTTGGCTGCAAAGGTTTGTTAAGGTGTTCAGTGCTCCAAACACAATCTTCACAACAGAAAAAACAGAAAGGAATGGTGGGGGAGGAGGGAGAAAGACAGGGAAGTGAGCAAATACCCCCGCCGGCAGGTGATCCCTCTTGGGATCTCATCTGTTTACGTCTCTCTAAGGTCTCTGCGGAGGTCACCTCTGTGTACAGAGGACAGGCCCTTACTTCTTCTGTCTCAGAGGCGAGACCAGACCCAATTTCTGGGCATCAAATGGACTGGACCCTGGTACCCCAAAAGCTGTCAGCTCTGGGTTTGCACTTCCATTACAGAGCACCACTTCGAAACATGACTTTAGGTATTAGCTTACATGCACGTATGTCACACGACGTATGTATGAATAAATATATTGATTATCTACCATAGGCAGGGCCTTGTGCTAAGGCAAACAGAAGATTCCAAAGCTAGAGTTCGCTAGAGTTTAAAAGCAGTTTGTTGTACATATGGGCTGTTCGCTGAAGCACTGTTCACAACAAGAAAAAAAATTAGAAACAATCTAAATATCCCTCGTGAGGAGAAGGGCCAATAAAACGTAGCACACTGGTTTCCTAGAATACAATAAAGTGCTTTAATGGAAGTAACCAGGGATCATATGTCAACGCTAATAGATCTTGAAAATATAGAGAGTGAAAAAGACAGATTGTAGAATGATGAATATCATAAAATATCATTTATGCAAGTATATACATAAGGAAAATAATACTCTACATATTCTATGAATGCATTAGAATCTGCATGTAAAAGTGTGGGTTTTTTTGTTTTTGATTTTTTTTGCGGTACACGGGCCTCTCACTGCTGTGGCCTCTCTCGATGCGGAGCACAGGCTCCGGACGCACAGGCTCAGCGGCCACGGCTCACGGGCCCAGCCGCTCCGCGGCATGTGGGATCCTCCCAGACCGGGGCACGAACCCGCGTCCCCCGCATCGGCAGGCGGGCTCTCAACCACTGCGCCACCAGGGAAGCCCAAAAGTGTGTTTTTTAAATGGTACAGAGGGACACATACTTTCAGGGAGAGGGGAAGAAACAGAGAAAGGCTGTGATGAAAGGGGGGGCTTTTGCTTTTTCTATAATTACTGTCATTTTTTAAAGTAATTAGGAAGGTACTGCCTAAATACATGAGAAGCTAGGTAATGAGTTCATTGATAACCACGACAACAACCTAAGCGACATCACAGGGCAGAATGGATTTACTCTCACAGGATTGGCATCTGCAATAACGGCTGGGAGTTTAGAAGAGGAAGAGCTGGGCACTGGGGAGCTCTGAGGAGGGGCTAAGGAATTAGTATTTACTTCCTTGGAAGTCTTTTGGAAAGAGAATGCTGTGACGAAAGTGGAGAGATGTGAAGATTCATCTGGCCACAGGTGTGCAATATAAAACTTTGCATTATGAGTGTATATGGGATTTGTTTTTCCTCATACTTGTCAGGCTCTGGAATTGGAGGGCACTGTTTTGTTTTAACTGGTCAGGCTCTGGAAATTGAAGAACACGGTATTGCACAAGCTAAGCTCTGAGAGGAAATCACATTAGGAGAATGAGGGATGTTTTGGTGTAATCCCTGAGCCAAACTAGGGATTGGGGCCTGCTGGGGGATCTGGGGGTCAGTGTGTTCACTAAGTTTCCTTCACTGGACTGTCAGCTCCTCGGGCTGGGGCTGTGACATCTTCCTTCCTGGAGCCCCAACGTAGAGAACAGTGCATGATGTCACATCACTCAGTGAACACTTGTTGGATGAATGAGTGGATGAATGAATGGATGGATGAATGAATATTGCAGAACGGTCAAAGAGAATAAGGACTACAGAGAGGCTTGCAGCTTGAATGGCTAACTCCCTAGCTCTGAGGAACTTCTGCCCCATTATCCATTCTCCCAGATGGTGCCTGTCCCTCGGAGTGTGGCTTTTATTTGCCTCCCGCTGCCACTTGCCCTCCTCGACTCCATCCCTAAACCCTGGGGTCCTTCTTGGGATGGGGGGAAGAGTGGCTGTCAACTCACGGGGAGACCCAGGATACTGAGGTCGGAAGAAGATAAAATAAAAAATCATTTGGAGAACTGAGTTGGGAAGATCCTCATAGGAGGTGGGTCAGGGTGGAGCAATGTATTGTATGTTGGAGGGAGGGTGGGATTCTAATCCAAGGAGGAGGGGAAATGAGCCTATTGGAAGAGAGAATCAGGCAGGTGGAAGGACTGGGGCCAGATATCAGAAAATTGGTTGAGGAACTGGTTCATGCAGAGGTTTTTCAAACATGGAGCTCAGAATCCCAGGATTTCACAGACAACCTCCAGGGGTTTCCCAAACAGTGAGGCTGCTTCTGCCAAGGAGAGAAGATTAAAACTGCCAGAGGGATCTGTTCATCCATTATCTGCCCTACATCCTGGGGTTCTGAGTAAGATTTCATTTGAAGGAAGAGACAGGGGTGTGTGTGTGTGTGTGTGTGTGTGTGTGTGTGTGTGTGTGTGGAGAGAGAGAGAGGAGAGGAGGGGAGGGGAGACAAGGGGAGGGGAAAGAAGGTCATTCAGCTAAAACATTTGAAAGAACACTGAACATAGTCTCTCTCTCTCTTGAAATGAGGTCATACATAAAAAGTATTCTGGGTGGAAAAGGCTCTCAATGAGTGTTTGTATTGGACTAGATGCAGGAAAAGAACTCAATCAAAAGACAAATTCACTTGAAATTACCAAAAATTGCCTAGCCCATCCTATGCTCAGGGTTGGGATTATCCCCAAAAGATCAAAATTAGGAAACTCAAAGCCCAGAGTAAGGGAAGTATGGAGGTGTAGCTGACCGGTGTTTAGTTCTTGTTAATAATCATTAACACTCTGTTGAGCACTTTTCAGGAGCTGTGCCCAACCTTCACATATATAATCTCATGAATTCTCACAATAGGATAGGAAGTAGGCCCTATTCCCATCTCTACCAAGGCTCAGAGAGGCTGAGGAACTTTTCCAGCACCACACCAGATCACAAGCAGCAGAGCTGGACTTTGAATCCAGGCAGCCTAACTTCAAAGTCCCTGAGCATAAGATGCAGTCATATCTCCCAAAGACCATGCCCTGAGTAGGTGTGGTTGAAGCAAGGTGCAGGCACCTTCAGCACCTGCACCTTCCTCTTCTGAGGAAGAAAGAACAACACTTTCATTTTTGACAGGGTTCCATGTGACACAGTCCCTCATAGAAAATTCCAGAAACCCTGTCTCTGTTGGGGCAGTTGCCTCCCTGGACCCTTGGGTGGACTGACCACACCTGGAAGGTTCATTCCCTTCTTGATGCCACATATCTGAGAACTTAAAGGTATCTCACCTTCAGTCAGTGAACAGGAGGATGAAGGGTCTGGCTAACTGTAAAGGAAAATGAGGAATTTAATTTAAAGAAGAGAAGATTAGAAGGGGAGAGCTATCTCAAACACTCAGAAAGCTTTCTCAAGGAAGAGTGACCAAGTTTATTTTGTGCAGCTCTGGGTCACAGAACTAGGGTCAGTGAGAAAGTAAGAGGGAGACAAATTTCGAATCAATATTACAAGTGATTTTCCTTTGATCTGTTTGAAAATGAAGTTGGCCACACTGAAGAGAGTGAGCACCCTGTCAGAGGAAGCAATCAAGCAAAAAAACAGTTAGGAATCATGAGTGCTAAGAGGGAACTCATCTGTTGGGTAGAAGATTAAAATGACTACTAAAGCCTCTTCTGAGTTGAAGATTCCACAAGTTTATAATTATGATGTTTCTTCTCCTTTTCAAAATTTCTCACTGAGCCAAAGACTTAAGAATGAACCCAATGGTCATTCCAGCCACTGAATACATATTGCCTTATAAATTCTTATATTCTTCATGTCTGTGCGAAGGGAGCCCCACCTATGACATAAGCCTATACGTCTGTCAGCAGGGGCAACATTTTTCACACTAATAGTACAAGTCAGAATAAATACCATCTCCATTGGGGAGACAGTCTGTGACAGAAGAGAACAGGCCTGCTTGATTAGGAGTATATGTCAGGCACTGATAATAGGGAAATCCTTTTCAGCTGAGCCCTAGAACCTGAACAGTCATAATGAGACCAATTTAATGAGCCTCCTGTTCTACACCAGTATTAATTATAACCCTGTCACAGAAGGCAGCCAGCTCGAGATAAAATAGGTAAAATGCCCAGGAATTGGACTGGATTCAGAATCTTTTCCCCAGATACAAATAAGCTTGCAGTCATGTACATAAGTCTCTAGCAAGCAAGTGGATCTAACTCCTTCTTTAAGCTGTTTGGAAGAAATACTTATGGAGTTGGTCTGAACAGCAGAAATGCTTCTGAACTTTGGGTTTGTCCTCCGAATGCGTCTACCCCAAATCCGTCTGACTGACTGAGCCTGATCAGTACCAACTTGTTGCCCCCTTGGAAAGAGAAGAAAAAGGAGCAGCAACTTCTTGTTGAGTAGGTAGGCACACGTCCAACCCTTCATTTTGGCCAGGTCTTACAAACCTCTCCCTTTAAAGAAATGGAATTTCTTTCAGATAAAATTTAAACTGGGAATTGTCATCAATCCAGTTGAATAAATCATCACCAGGGGCCTATTTACTGCTAATACGGATTGAGCTCTACCAGGCACTCTTGTAACACAAATTACCTTGTGGTCAGTACTGACAGTGTGCTCTTTACAGGAAGCCCAGAGATGTTAAGCACTTTGTCCAAGGGCACACAGCCAGTTTGAGTCAGGATTCAAACCCAGGCTGACTGATTCCAGAACCAGGGTGCTTAACCACAGGCCATGCTGTTCATGGTGTTTGCAGGCAGCTTATTCATTCAGCAAGTGTTAACAGAGCATCTCCTGTGTGCCAGACACTGTGCTGAGCAGAAATGACTAAGACACAGGCCCTGTCCAGGGTAGTTGGGCAATTCCAGCAGATTGTAACAAACTGTCCCATTCCCTGGATGTCAGCAAGGGCTCCGGGAAATGAAGTGTAACCAGAGACCTTAAAGATAAGTAAGAATTAAGCAGTGAGTGGAGAGGGGAGCCTGACAGGAGGTTACCAAAGGAATCCCTGGGATCAGGATGGCAGGGGCACAGCATCGTGAGATATCGAGGAATTACACAACAGAAAGAGGAGAGAGCTTTCTGACAGAAAGGACTTGGGAGGAGGCAAAACTTGAGCTAGGTCCTCAAAAATAGACACAGTAAAAGAAGATGAGCAGTGTCTATGACATATACTTTAAATCTGCTGAAATTTTTTCATATTTACACAACTCTCTCACTCCAACTCAGACCCAGGAAACTTTGCCACATGGATAAAGGATTGACTCCAAGGGGTTAATCGCCTGCCAATCAAAAGAGGCCACAATGGTTCTCTTCTCTTTTCTTACCAAGTCCACATTGGTGAGATTTTGATGCCCCAAAGGTGGTGGGCAGCTGGTTAAGGAAGCATGGGAGAGGACAGACATGGAATCCTGAGCCTTGACTCAGGCAGGCTGTGGTTACTCAGAATCTGACACAGAGCGGCAGAAAGAGTTAGAAGCAAAGCAAAGGTCCACAGGCCTGAAAACTCACACCAATCCCCGGCTCTGATCCCAGAACCCACTGACTTGTGAACCCATGAAATGGTCCACGTCCACCCACAGCTTCCCAGCACCAGCGTGCAGGCGGCCTTGCCTGGACCACCTGCCTCTGCAGTGGTTCTCCAACTTTAGTGCAGGCTGGAATTGCCTCCAAGGCTGACTGAACCACAGATGGTAGACCCCACCTTCAAAGTTTCTGATTCAGTAGGTCTGGGATAGTGCCAAGAATTTGCATTTCTAACAGGTTACCAGGAAATGCTGATAGTGGTCCCACACTTTGAGAACTGCTGCTCTATGGCACAAGGCAAGTTGTACCTCTCCAGGAAGACTTCCCCCAGCACTCCAGACCCTCTGGCTTCTTTTCCCAGTCTTACTGCACATTTAAGTTAATACATACTGCAAAGACAAACCCAATGCCTTGAGAAGAAGCCAGACAGGCAATGGAAAATGAGGGAATTGGGTGAGCTCAGATATATATACGTTCATTGTGTGAGAGATGGGAATGATGGTGACCTGGAAAATTCAGGCCCCAATAAAAGGGGGCAACTCACTCAGCTGTAGTCAATTTTTGCTGGGTGTCCTTGCAAGTTCAGGATTGCCAGGTCTTCTTGCTTTCAAGAGAAGGTAGAAATCTTGATTGTTTTGTAAAATATCCCAATTTCTCAAAGTTCGTTCAAGATTTTTAAAGACAATATCAGGATCGGTCAGGTGACCTCTTTAGCCTCCTGCAGCTTTAGTACTTGATGGTTTGGGCTTGTGGTAAAGTATTTGGATGATGTGTTCTGGCCTATCTCAGGGAGGAAGATTAGAAACACCTCCACTCTATGAGGGCCACTCACCCTTGTCATATTCTTTCCAAAAATCCCTCACCCAAGTCTAATCATGAGAAAAACACCACAAACCCAGATGGAGGGACATTCTACAGGAGACCTGACTGGCACTCCTCAAGACTGTCAAGGTCATGGAAAGCAAGGAAAGACTGAGAGACTGTCACAGACCAGAGGAGACTGGGGTGCCGTGACAACTAAACGCAATGTGGTACCCTGGATTGGATCCTGAAACAAAAAGAGGACATTGATGGAAAAACTGATAAAAATCCAAACAAAGTCTGGAGTTTAATTAATAGTAACGTACCAGTATTAATTTCTTAGTTTTGACAACTGTTCTAGGGTAATGTAAGGTGGGGGAAACTGGATGAGGGATATGCGAGAACTCTGTTCTAGCTTTGCAACTTCTTGTAAATCTAAAATTATCCTAAGATTTACATTTTACTTAAAAATAATGAAGTCAGTAAAACATAATTTTTCTTAAAAAATAGAACTCTACAGGCAAATCTGGTCCATGGGTGACCAGTTTTCAGCCTTCGATTTAAAAACAAAAAAAAATACCTCTTGTATTTCATAGAATCCTAACTCTAGATGTGTTATTTGGTTTCCCTGTCTTTGAATCTTTTTCAGGAAAAGCTGGAGCTCCAAAAAGTTTAAATCACTTCTCCAAGGAATCAGCTCCATGTCTCCTGCCTGACTCTTTTATCAGGCAAAACACCTCACTTCCTCAAAACACCTCACTTGGAGGTGGATACAAAACACCTCACTTCCTCTGCCACACTATAAGCAATTTGAGGGCATGCTTCACGCATTACTAATATTTGTAACTCAGCATCTCTCACACAAAAGGTATCTAATAAAAAGTCCTATTTTTATTATTACATTGAAGAGGAATGCTTTTTAACTCTTTTGTATCTCCCTAACTGTATTCAGGAAATGGCTGTCAAATGACTAGCTGTGTTAAGTCTCTTAACCTGAGGAGGACCTCGGGTTCCTCATCTGTAAAATGAGAGGGTTAGAGCTGATCCTTCTACCACAAGTGTGTTCCATGGACCAGCAGCATTGGCATCACCTGGAAGCCTGTTAGGAATGCAAAATCTCAGGCCGACTGAGTCAGAATCTGCATTTTAACAAGATTCCCTGAGGTGATTCGTATGCTTGTTCAAGTTTGAGAAGTACTGGACTAGTTCTCAAAATTTAGTGTGCATCAAAGTCACCTGGGGGGCTTCCCTGGTGGCGCGGTGGTTGGGAGTCCGCCTGCCGATGCGGGGGACGCGGGTTCGTGCCCCGGTCCGGGAGGATCCCATATGCCGCGGAGCGGCTGGGCCCGTGGGCCATGGCCGCTGAGCCTGCATGTCCGGAGCCTGTTTTCCGCAACGGGAGAGGCCACAGCAGTGGGAGGCCTCCGTACCGCAAAAAAAAAAAAAAGTCACCTGGGATGCTTAAAAATGTAGATATCCGCTTATATGTGGAATCTAAAAAAAAAAAAAGAAAGATACAAATGAACTAACTTATAGAACAGAAACAGACTCACAGAGAATGAACGTATGGTTACCGGGGTGAAGGGTGCAAGGGAGGGATAGATTGGGAGTTTGGGATTGATGTGTACACACTGCTGTATTTAAAATAGATAAGCAACAAGGACCTACTGTAAAAACAGAAAAAAAAAAATTTTAATTTTTTAAATGTAAAATTTTTTTTTAATGCAGATATCAAAGCCCCATCACAGATCAACTGACAGGAAACTCTGGGCAGGGAGACTGGGACTCAATATTTTTCATGAGCTCCCCAAGGCCTCATTTTGAGAAACACTGCATGGCTGTGCCCTCTCACCCCAAACCCCACTGAACATTCTGTTTTCGCCTCACCTTACAGCCTCTCCCTGGCCCCAGAGGCCCTGGCTGCTTGTCTCTTTCAGATCAGGAGTCCCAGGCTGGTGTTTCAGGCAAATTCACCCTCAGGGAGGGGAAGGGGGAGCTGTGATTTGCAGCATTTGCACGGTGGAAATACTCCCACCACAGTGGATTTCAAGCACCCAGTGTGATGTCTCTGAACACGGAATTGGGGAACGATGGGCACACTCAGTCCTTTAGCAGGCGTGGCTACAGCACACCAGAGTTCACGGCCCTTGTTTTACTTGCAGTAATTCTCAGGGAGCCAAGCCTACCTTTGGTTCTTATTGAAATGCCAGTCATGCACTCAACACTCTACTAAAGGTTGTAGAGGACAGCAAAGAGGCATGAAAGATTAGGCAATAGGGTAGAGTGATTAAGTGCTCAGGCTTTAAGACAGGACTGGATTCAAATCCAGATCTGCCTCTTGTAACTGTGTAACCTTGGACAAAATAAATTGCTTACCCTCTTTAAGCAATTTACTTTGTAGAAATAAATATGTATTTACACGTATGCACACATGCAATATATATATATATATATACATATATGATAGTGCCAAATACTAAGAAAAAAGTATATAATTACATGTGTGTGTACAGATATATTATATACTATATACACCCAACCTCAAGGAGCTTTTGGTCTAGCCCTTATAAGGAAATATTAACGTGTTCTAATTTAAAAATTGGGTGGGCGATACATGGGTATTCATTTTATTATTTGTCTTTTAATTACACATATATGGCATATAATCTTTTGCATGTATTACTTATTTCAGAATAAAAATGGCAATACAAACCCAAATGAAGTTAATCACTAAAATGTGTCACCTCATTATGACAGCTCGTCCATGTCACTGTCTTGAAAAGTGAGGTCATGACCCACTGGGAACTTGGCTAAGAACTTGGCTCTGTTGGGATGTCAGCTGGATGCTTGATGAAGCTAAGGGCACCTGATTCTCTTTGCAGCTTGTGGGTGCACACTTGAAGAGAGACGAGGGAACCCCATTCAACTAAGAGGAACTTTGTTTATGCTTTGTGGGGACCTGAGTCAGACGTTCTATCATTGCCACCACCAGACACAACTGAACTCCTATAAACCAGAAAGAAGGCTCAGAAATGGGGCCAGAGGGGAAGTACAGTGTGACTCAGGAAAGACACAGGCCTTTTCCCCCTTCCATTTAACCACTCTTCAGCTGAAAGCCTTTCTAACAACGGAAATAAGTCATTCATACTCCTTTCTAGATCCACTAAATGTCCCAACCACTGCCCCCTTTTCCAGGTGATGTCTTGTTTTAAGGTGCTGAGTGATGAGAGTGGCCGTGGCTGGGCTGCTGGTGGACAGCAGACACTTGGCCCCGACCGTTAATATTGTAGGTCCTTCTCTGGGCCTCAGGCTCTTTCCTAAACCAGCAAGATGGGTGAGGTGTCCTCTCAAGCCTCTTGTAGCTTTAATACTCCCTGGTTTGGGCCATAGTAGAATCTTCTGGTGATGTGTTCAGACCAATTAGGGGGAGCACTTTCAAATCACATCACCCCCTTGATTTCTTATGCTTTTCCTGCTTTGTTTCTTGTAAGATATTTCTATGTAGGAAATAGGGGAGATAGTACATTGCATTTACCCAAGTAAATAATAAAAATAGCTAATGCTTAAATAATGTGCCAGGCACTACTCTAAGCACTTTACAATATATCAGTTCAACTGAGGAATATACTATTGTTATCATTATCCCCAGTTTACACATGGGTAAACTGAGGCATGGAGTAATTAAGTGGTTTGTCCAAGATCATACAACCTGTACGTGTCAAAGCCAGGATTATGAACCCAAGTAGTTTGACTCTGGAATCCATGCTGTAATCACTGTGCTGCAATGCCTTTAGACTGTATGTTATCCAGATTGTTCCTGATAGAGTAGCCTTTCTTTTAGGGGGTAAAGCTAGGAGATCCCATTTTATCAAGCTTGGAAACTACTTAGAATCCAGAAATTTGAAGGCTCAGTTTAGAAGCATTGTTGTCCCAGATTCTAGAAATGATTCTCTGCTTTTGCCTGAAAAGGTATCCAAAGGTTTGCCTTCACATTTCCTTTTCCGTCACTTCTTAATGGATCAGCAGCAATGGGATGGTTTTAAACACAGGGCAAATCAAGGCGGTGGAGAAGCCAGGTAAGAGAGGCAGGAAAGCAGGATTCTAGTCTTCTAGCCTCTGGCCCAAGAAGCGGTACACATTGGGGGAGGTGCTTCACCTCTCTGGACCTCACACTTCTCACATAAAGAAGTGAAGATAGATGGCTTTAGAGGTCTCTTGCCTCTCTAAAAGAAACTGTGAGCCTCTATTCTTCCCCCAACTATACCAGTTGCTGACGATGAAGTGATAAGGCAAATGACAAGCAAGTTTTGACGGTGCTCTGAAAGCAGACACCAGACATGTAAATTCAGATCCCAGGAATGTGAGAGAAAACTCTGGCATGGCCTTCCTATTTCAACAAACAACGAATCAATGCAGAAACAGCCATGTAATTAAGAGCCTTTTAATTTTCATTTTCAGACTTTGTTCATCATAGACCCATCCTCCAAACTACCTATTTTTACCAAAGTTCATCGCAAGCCCAGAAAACAGAGATAAGGAAGGACCTTTCCCCCTCCACAATCCTTCACAATCCTTTTTCACATTTGATGATAAACACAAAACCTTTAAAACATTCAACACAAAATGTTTGAGACTTCCAGAGTTTGTGAATCATAACATATCATCAATCTGTCCAAAACATGGCAAATAGACTATAAGTTCCTTCATTATACCTCAGTATCTGACGAGGAGGCAATTAACAAATATTTGTTGATTAGTGACAAATGTGTTGATGGAAAGTTCTAATCATTACCTACGAAGCATCAGGCTCATGTATGTGCTGATTAAACCTCAGATTGCTTCTCCTGGGTTCATCACAAACTCCATTCATCGTCCAACCAGGCAGTGAGAGCCCCTCAACTTTTACCCTCAAACAGTAAGATTTTACACCAGAACATCCGATGCTCAGAGTGCCCTCCGACACATTTCACTGAGGAGCAGTGAGAGGGATCCAGCACACAAGACACCAATGCCTAAAGTCACTGTTGCTTGGGAAACCCTGTGCTTAGAACTTGATGAGGGTTTGGTGGATTACTCCCCAGCCCTCTTATGCATTTAGTTTTGTAACCTCAGGAGGTCAGTGCCAAAGGGGTTGATAAGTAATGAAAGTGCCTGGGGGAGGGGAGGAAGGACAGGACTGTTAGCGAATTTAGGAGGTCAAAGTACAGCAGTCAAAGCTAACTTCTCTGAAGAACCCAGTGTTCTTGCTTTGAGGGACACTGGATCTCAATGGCATTGCCACCTGGCCTGGGAAAAGCCTGCCTCTTTGCAAGCCAGGAGACTTGAATCAATTATCTCAGTCTGTGTCCTTGCAATCATGACACTGGGGCAGAGTGGCCCAAGGGTCTTTTCTATGTGACTGGCAAACCTCCAAATCAGGCTTGAACCATGAGTTAACTTGAGAACGAGGTCTGGTGGGATCTGTGATCAATTAAAGAGGAAGATTATTCGTTTGGCTAAAGAAGATCTATGCTTTAATTATCAGTTTCACTATCTGAAGGTGACGAGTGATTCTGGTCCCCTGCTAGGATGTGGGGAAGATGACCTTCAACCCGTTGGGAACGTAAGCGCATCTCTCACTTACTCAAAGCAGCTGTAAGCCTTACAAAGAAGGCAGGGCTCCTCACCTGCAAAATTCTAGTGGGAAATGAGACCCTAGACAAGGCTCAGAAGGTCGAGCCCTGAATACAAATTCTGACGAGTAGAGAATGCACACAGCCATTGGCTAAGTTTTCACCCTCAGTGGAGCATTCTTCTCTTGGAAGCAATTACAATAACCATCGTAATTCCCCCTGTTACTGTATAGTTGTTTTCAACTTCTCAAACACCTTCCCAAACAGTCTCTCATTTGGATCAACCCAATTCCAAATCTGTTTATTTTAATGTGGCATTCTGTTTTCTTTCTTTCCTTTCTTTGCTTTCAGCCAGTTCTGGAATCCTTCTAACACTTACTATTGTCAAGCACTCTATGGCCTCCTCCAAGCTGCCTGGCCTACGAGAACAAAGGACCAGAAGCAGTTCTGTCCAGGGGACCTTTCTGCAATGATGGAAGTGTTCTATACTGACACAGTCCAATAGAGCAATTGCTACCTCCACAGGGATAGTGAACACTTAAAATGTGGCTAATGTGAGTGAGGAATTGAATATTAAATTTTATCTCATTTGAATTAATTTAAATGAAAATAGCCACACAGGACTAGGGGTGCCAGATGGGACAGTGCCATTCTGAGGACTTTTCACAGTAGAGGGTAGAGAAGGTTAAACTGTCAGTCATCATTACTTAACCTCCTTTCATCTCCAAACGGTACTGATTTCCACACGTGGAAATTTAAAGATTTTCCAGACTTTACATCAAACTTCCGTATAGTCCACATGCTTTAATGCTGGGGTTGTATGCTTTTTCCTCAAATGCAAATATGGCTCAACATAATGTGCAGCAGTAGCAACTTTATTCTTCTGCAGGGTCTGGGGACCTTCACATCCCTGCTGGGAGGGCTCCATGCTCTCAGGCTTGTGAATTCCCCACCCTGCACCCACACAGCTCGAGGCTTCTAAAGAGTGCCCTTTGTCTCCTTGGCTTGTGTGTCAAGGAGGCAAAGGGTTCTGCTGCACGGCAATTAATCAAATGGCCCACTTCTACCTTTGATCTGGGAGAAAATAGTCAAGATAACATTGAGGAGGAGAAAGTGAGAGACAGTGACAGAGAAATGGACAGGGCAGGGAGAGGAGAAACTGTGCTAGAGAAAGAAGGGGGAAAGGTAAGGTGGAAGGGGAGAGATGGCGGGAAGGAAGGGCATGGATGTTTTAAGAGTCCAGCTGTCATTCTCCAGTCTGTACTCTTTAGAAAACCAGGATGTCTCACACCACCGTTGCAAGTTCCTTTCCTACTACTGACCAAATTCAAGCCACCAGATATCTTAACTCAGAAGAAAGGCCTCATAAAGGTTTATTGGAAATAATAGGTTTGGACCATGCCTATTAACTTCCTACTCCAATACCCCTACGTCTACTTTTCACTCAGGTCAACAATGGGTATACTTAAAGGTGGCACTCAGAAAGGCCCTGCCTAAGAGAGAGTGCTCCCAGGAAAATATGGTAAGCCTGCTTGTCTCTGAGAGCTCCTGTAGACATTTAAAGTTTCTTTATCCTGATTGAAAAACCAGAAATCCATGATTAACTGCAGAGAAGGCAGGAACTAGTAATCATTTGTGATTAACTACAATAGCATAGTAGCAAAACTTTTCTCAAGGCCTTGCGGGGTTTACCTTTAAATGAAGCTCTTTAGACAATGGCTGGGTGGAGGGTAGCTCTGAAAGAGAGAATTGAAAAAGAAATGGCGTTATTTTGTTCAACTAAAGAGAAATGAAGTATTCAGAAACAAGGATTATGTTGGCATTTGTTTTGCTTTCCTTGAAAAAAAAAAAGAGCTATAATATGTGTTCCTTTTGTACATCTTAAAAACATGTTAGGGACACACTGAGCTGATAGGTATGAAAAATTATGAATAGTCCACTCAGTAATTAAGCATGTCTTCTTTTGTTGGCCCTTTTATTTATTTATTTATTTTTTCTTGGCCCCTTTAATGACAGCATTTCCTGCACAATCCATCTTAATCCAATTCTTTGATATTTAAAAAAATGGAGATTCCTCTAATCGATTCATAGCGAAAGTTGATTTATCCAAAGGAACTGAGAAAAAGTTAGTCTTGGAGACAATTGTTGTAGATTTTTTTATGAGGTTACAATTTGGCAGTTACAGGGGAAATTATCTAGAGATGCAAAGAATTGATCTGCAGTTTTTCTAGAGAACAAACTTGATGATTTCACTCGATTGCATAAACACACGGACCCAAACACACTTACCGGCTTCACAGTTGTGAGGTCAGCTGGATTTGGGGCCAGACTAATGTTATAAATGTTCTAAATGAGGATCCCAACCCTCCTGGATTCTGTAAAATATGTCCCATTTTCCCTGACCAGACATTGGAGTCTGGTTATATCTGTCACAGATGAATGAGTTTGTTCTTGGCCTATGCAACTCAAACCCTCTAGGAACCTCTTTGAAAACCACAGAACATCACTCCATGCTTGATTTTGCACTAAGATCTTTCAATGAGTTGAAACATACAGCACGTAAGAGTAGGTGTTCCCATCTTGCGGCCCAGCTCCACGCCTGAGGAGGCTGCAGAGGGCATGCCATTCTCATTAACAACGCACCATCTCCACGTTCTCTTCCTGAAAGAGGCTCACCTTGTTTCAGACAGGAGAATAGGGACAGAGGCGGACAATATCTTGACCACTCCATCTCCCAGGAGAATGCTTACAAACAGAGGAAAGGTACAAATGAAGGTTAATACACGGCCGGTTGCTAGAAACCTTCAGAAAGCTCATAAAATGTCCTGAAGGCTAATCTTGGCCTTAGCTCCCATCTGAGCTAATGATCCAAACATGCAGGAAAGTCCAATGGGTATCTCCAGTTACCCTGGATTACCAATCGGAATTTTAGATATCATGGTATACGATGAATGGCTGGAATGGTAGGGAAGATTTCCAAATTCCGAGGGCTCAGAGACTCATTCTACTTTTCTAATTTACAAATGAAGTGCAAATTTTGGTCCATTGGTGACTTACACAAGCTGACAAAATAGCATCTCTTTCTGAACAGCTGCCCCATCAGCTCTGGACAGTTGTTAATCTAAAGTGCTAAGTAACAATGCAACGTTGCAAAATCACAAAGACTCACGCTGCCCGTTTGACGGGGATGTCACGTACAGCACTGAGAAAGAATACCTCCTGTCAGAGGCCCACCCACGGCCTTCACTGCAGACTTGGGGGTGGGGGTGGGGTGACTTTGCAGGCATGGAGCCCTGTACCCTCCACACCCAACTCACCACACCACAAGTATTTCTTCACATCAGCCTGGCTAACTGGCTCCAGGCCCCCCAAAAATGGGAGGAAAAAGAGTATCACTTGAATCAAAAGAATTCATAATGCTGCTTCCAGATACTTTATTCCTTTTGCAATTCATAGTTGCTGTAACGGAAAAAAAGAGGGGGAGCTGCTCCACTAAGTATGAGAGAAAATGACAAGACCACACGAGGGCAAGAAATTAGAAGGCACAAGAGTCTTTGTGATGAATACTATTTGTTCTAGAAAAATAATCAGGAACACTTATCAAATGCTTACTACGTACCAGGCACTGGGCATGCATTATTTCATTTACTGCAAGTACATATTGCCCTGTGAGGTAGGCATTTGGTCTCCCTTTAACAGTTGAGGAAAGTCAAGCTTTTGCCCAAAGTTGCACAGATGGTAACAGAAAGGCAGGGTTTGCACCCAGGTAATCTGACTCCCAGGCCTGGCTCTTAACCACTCTGCTGTAACAGCCAGACAGTACCTCATGAGGGCTCCTTTTAACCCAGCTGACATCTCCCAAGCAAGAGAAAATCTTTTCTATGTCACATTTAACAATTACTGAACATTATGTTTTAGGATGTCAATCTTCCAAGAGGCTTTTCCCTGACTCCTTCCCTAGGAACCATCTCAGGGGGAGTCGTGTGGACAAGAAATCAGTCACAGGTAGCTGGCACAGGTTCACGAGGGCCAAGTTAGGCCAGACGAAGGCCAACCACATTTTCTTTTTTAATCAGGTTATTAGTCTGCTCAATCAGGGAACATGGTGTGTCTGATTTTCAACAAGACATTTGGCCACTCTCTCTCAGGATATTTTGGTGGACACGGTGGAAAATGCGGTGATTGGAGGTGTAGGAAACTACCTTCTCCAAAACTGTCCCGTTAATGGATTGGTGTCCGTCTCAGACACCGCCGACCAACATTTTTACCAACAACCCACACATTCTAAAATCCCACAGGCACTCCCATTACCCTTCTCCTGGTACCTGCCTCTGCCAGTCTTATCCACACGTACGCACCACCCACACCCCAAGCCTTGCTTTCTTTTGTCTCTGGTCCTTGACTCATGTGATTTCCCAGGCTGGAACACTCTTTTTTCTTAAATTAAAAAAAAAATTTTATTGGAGTATAGTTGATTTACAATGTTGGGTTAGTTTCAGGTGTACAACAAAATTTATCAGTTATACATATACATATATTCACCCTTTTTTAGATTCTTTTCCCATATAGGCCATTACAGAGTATTGAATAGAGTTCCCTGTGCTATACAGTAGGTTCTTATTAGTTATCTATTTTATATATAGTAATGTGTATACATCAATCCCAATCTCCCAATTTATCCCTCCCTCCCCCTCCCTCCTGGTAAGCATAAACAGGCTGGAACACTCTTATTTCTCTAATGCCATGTCTTTCACTGCTCAGCTTCAAGGTCACTTCCACAAGGAAGCGTCCCCTAAACACTGCCCACCAAGACTGGACTAGATGTTCACCCTTGACCTCTCTCCGCCTGCACGTGTGCCCCCAGAGTGCTGTAACACCCTCAACCCAGCACTTAAGGCACATGTTTTTGGTGACTAGTTTACATACTTAATTAAATTATAAACTCCATGAAGGAAGGGATATGTCTATTTTCGTCATAACATCCAGCATCATGATTGGCATACAGTAGGTTTTCAATAAATATTTGTGGAATGAATGATTGAACAAAATCAAATAGTCTTGGATTAATGACAAAATCAGGACCCAAAAAAGGTGGCAATAATCTAAGACAGTGAGGTGAGTCCAATAAAATTAATTCCAACTGGGATAAATATAAAGTAAAACACATGGGTGTAAAAAAAATTCACCCATACAAACTATGTGAGGACATATGATTTTAGCAGCACATGTGAAAAAAACTTGGGATTTTTAATTGACTGTGAGTTCAATGTAACTGGGCCATCCCAGAAGATCAGTTTTCAGTCTTTATAGTTAGGAGCAAAGTATCTAAAAGTAATGAGTTCCGAGCTGGTCAAACTACACTGAGTACTGTGACTATTCCAGGTGTTATATTTTAATACAAAAGATGACCAAACAGATTGCATTGCATTTAGAAGAAAAGAATCAAAATGAAGAGTATTGAAAGCCAAGTTATACAAAGAATGGCAAAGGGGCTTCCCTGGTGGCGCAGTGGTTGAGAGTCCGCCTGCCGATGCAGGGGACATGGGTTCGTGCCCCAGTCCGGGAAGATCCCACGTGCCGCGGAGCGGCTGGGCCCGTGAGCCATGGCCGCTGAGCCTGTGCGTCCGGAGCCTGCGCTCCACAACGGGAGAGGCTACAGCAGTGAGAGGCCCGCGTACCGCAAGAAAAAAAAAAAGCAGTGGTTGAGAGTCCGCCTGCCGATGCAGGGGACATGGGTTCGTGCCCCGGTCCGGGAAGATCCCACGTGCCGCGGAGCGGCTGGGCCCGTGAGCCATGGCCGCTGAGCCTGTGCGTCCGGAGCCTGCGCTCCACAACGGGAGAGGCTACAGCAGTGAGAGGCCCGCGTACCGCAAGAAAAAAAAAAAAAGAAAAGAAAAGAATGGCAAAGGATCTTGGGCTGTTTAGCCTAAACAAGAAAGGTTTAGGTAGAGGGCGTGATTGTTGTCATGGGGAAGTCAAATTAGACTTGTTCTGAATCTCTCTTGAAAGTAGGACCAGCCTCAGCAGTAGAAGCTAAAGGTGGGGAGGAGAGATTTCCAGTTCAATATAAAAGTAATTGTAATGGGATCTGAGCTGTTAGAAAATGGATGAGCAGAGGGGCTCAGGACGGTTGCGAGCATACCCATCCCAAGAAGTCTTCAATCAAGCAAGTCTTCAACCAAATGGATGCCCACTTGGTAGGGAGATCACAGTGAGTATTTTAAGAACTGAATGCATGTTTAGACTTGATAACCTCCACAAAGATCCTTCCAGATAATTCAGGAAAGAATCTATAGGCTTCATATCGCTGCATTTCAGTAACATCCTCAAATTTACATGTTAGAGGCAGCCACATTGCTCAATCCCACAAACCCTGAGCTGTTTTACTTCTATGTTATGTCTCACCTTATGACTGGTAGCCTCATAAACTAAGTTAGGAGACCTAGTTTCTAGTCTCAGACGTGTTGTCACCGATTAGCTGCAGGCTGATCATCCTATTTAACCTCAATTTCTTCATTTGTAAAATAAGGAAGTTTGGACTCAGTAAGTCACTTAGTTCTTTCCACATTAAAGTTCTAAAGCATTAATGTCTCTCAGACTTTGTCCTCAGACCATAAGCATCAGAATCACCAAAGAAGCCTGTTTAACATGTAAGTACTTTGGGCCCCATCACAGAATCTGAGTGGAACCCAAGAGTATGAATTCTTAGTAAAGCGCTGTAAGTTATTAACATGCGCACTGAAGATCCAGAAACAATTCAAAAGAGGCTGTGTGCCCTTGAGATGAGAACAACAGATAAGCAGAATTCAGGCACAGAAGGATTAACTCAGTTGCCCAACATCTCAAAGTAAAACCAGAATTGTTCCCAGAAGAAAATAATCGGGTTATTTTCTGTTCTCTTTAAGGACCTAAAGACTTAAAGTGAAGAGGTAGGTGGAGAACTACAAGTCTCCAAGGTGTGTCTAGTAGGGCTGAAGAAGCCCTAAACCCTGTCTGGTGAGGAAGGAATCAGAGCTTTGTGACAAGAGACAGTCATGCATCCTGCAAGCCTCCAAAGCAGGTAAGCACAACAGCAGATGCAGCCTCCAGACCGCAGGAAAAAGCGGAAAGTGCAGGGTGAGTCCGGCCAACAAGCTCTCCCCTGCATATACTGACTCCCTGGGAGTGACATGAGTCAGGGTTTGAAAAGCTGGGAAAATGGAAAAGCAAGAGGTACTCTTAATTAACTGAAAACCATCCTCGGCCAGGCCCAGATAAGCAAGGCTTTCACATGGTGCAATGACTCTATCATGGGAATGTTCATTATCCAGAAGTAGACCTGCAAAATATTTTTATTTTCCTCCCCAGTTCCAAGGTCCCAGAGAGCTGTTTTGTCAAACTTGCCATGACTCATTCTTGGTTTGAAGACCTACTGAAATTAGTAGAGTTCTTCATTTGAATTGGTCAAGAGGAGCTTGTTTTTGAAAGCCCTTTTGGCTGCAGACCCCAAAGAGATGTCTATCATCACTAACAAGCCCACTTTTTTCCTTTTTTTTTTTTAACTCTTTATTGAATTTCTTACAATATTGCTTCTGTTTTATGTTTTGCTTCTTTGGCCCGAGGCATGTGGGATCTTAGCTCTCCAGGAGGGATCAAACCCACACCTCCTGCATTGGAAGGCGAAGTCTTAACCACTGGACCGCCAGGGAAGTCCCCTACTTTCTTACATATATTTTCAATGAGGTTTTCTCAACACTGAGAATCATCAGCGTAAGTTTTTCTTAATCTCTATTTAAAACCCACATGACATCACTGATTTTGAAAATCCTGTCTCTGTCCTATAGCTTATTATCCAGGCAAGCACCCTAAATTAACAAATAGTTTTACTAAGTCGGTTGCTTGCATAAGGCTCACTGTCTGACATTTAAGCCGAAAAAGCCCAGATGCCGGCACATTCAATGTTTATACATTTAGCAACCATCTCAAACCCCTCCCCACCCTTTCCCCAAAAGCAAATCCGTGAATGCTCATCGTAAATGTAAATATTGCCTAATATAGGCTTTCCAGGTGTTCAGATGAGGCAAACTAAAACAGTCAAGACCGCAGACGTGCTCATGAATATGTCACATATTTGGGTCTTGTACAAACCAAAGCAACTTCTGATGCTCTTCTCTCCATAAAATTATAGAAAGGCTTTACTTATAAGTCATGGGCACAAGTCAGTCACTAAGTCATTATCACATTGAAATCTCTGGCAGCATTTCCTTAAATGACACCATCCACCTCTCAGCTCTAAAAGTCACTTAAGTGTCTCAACCAAATCATCTATAAAGCAAATAAACTCTAGGAAGATACCTCAACCTAACACAAATACTCCTAATGCTGAGAAAAATAAAGAAAAAAGCTTGCTTATAAAGAAAGCTAATTTCATATTCCTATCAGAGAGCCATCAAGTAATACTGCTGGAAAAATAAAAAGTACCTTACCCAGAAACAGTTGAATTAAGCAGATGAATTTTGACAGGACCTGAATAATTAAAGTTTCCACTGCAGCTTTAGAAACTCCTGTTCTGAAACCCATTTCGTCAGCCAATGCTGAAGACTGTTTTTTTGGCTCAGGAACATAAAATCCAAATAGTCCCAGAGGATAAACTGCCTCTTAGCCTCAACACCTTCAGATACTGACTTTCAAAGAACAACCCTTTCCCCTGGAAAAGGATCTGTCATCGACATTGTCATGTTAATTGGCCAAATTCAAACACAAGTCATCTCTAGAACCAGCAGTAGGAAGACCTTTGGGTAGACTGTTCTAAAACTTTTTCCTAAAGGAAAAGAGACATGTTAATAAAAAGTCGACCTTGTCTTATTCAACCCTAACAATTAAGAACCCAAAACCAGAATGCTTTTTGTTAGCTGCTGCCAGCCAAGGAGCCTTATTTTCTGCACTCTTTATTGGACAGCAAGAAATGGCATCCCGACCTCAAAACTCTATATGATAAATGGTTGGAAGTGATATGGATAAATTTCCATCCACATATAATCCAAAATTTTGCATCAACCAACAGTTTTGCTTTTCTTCTGGAGCAAATTTCATTCCAGATCTGTTCATAAGCAGCAGAAATCTATGTTTAAAGGTGAGGCACTGAGGGTCCCATGGAGCCTGGCTCCTGTGTCATGGCTTCTATACAAGGCAACCAATGGTGGGGACCTAGGAACAAATGCAGAGGACAAAGCCCTCTTTGATGGTATATGGTCAGGCCACTCAAGATGACTCTTCTCTTGCTCCCTGTACATCCTCTGCTCCACCAGTGCCTGCTTCACCTACACCTGCTCCCATGACTGACCTTCCTATGTACTTGACCCACCCCCAGCTAGAGACTGTTCTCATCTATACAGCAAAACATCTCCACCTGTAACTTATCAAAGGGGTGACGAGAGGCGTGCACGCGCGCGCACACACACACACACACACACACACACACACACACACACACACACACACACACACACACACACACACACACACACACACCGCCAGTTTCCCTGGTAACCAATGAGCCAATCTGATGTCAGTTCCCCCTGTAACCGGTGTTCCCCCCTCCCACCCCGCACCGGGAGCAAAGATGGCGGCCACGTCCTTCCTGCTCTCTGCCCCACACGGGGTGGCGTTGCTCCAGGGCCTTGCTGCAGACGCTCCAGGACCTGCCCCGACGCACCGATGAAACCACGGCTGTCTCTGTCGCTGACTCCGGGCTCTCTCTTCCGTGTCAAGGCTGGGTAAGTACAGGGCTTGCAGGCCTGCGGGGTGCAGCCCAGCAATTGGCGGAGCCACCCGGAGACGGAGGAAACTCCCGCGAGCGCCGAGATGCCGGGAAGTGAGGGCGGGAGTGGGGAGGTGCAGGGCCTCCGCTAACACGTGGGGCCTGAACGTTGCAGGGCAGATCGCGGGGTGGCCGCCCCTAGTATGTGGTGCCCCGTGGTGGCTGTCCTTGAGGAGTGGGGACCACCAGGAGAGTGCGGAGAACTCACGGACGGCCCTGAGGCTGTGGTGGAGATGTTGGCCGCCATTACAGTGGGAAAATGAGGTGAGACCTTGAGGCGGTGGCCGCAGCTGTGGGCTGGCCGTTGCTTTTCATGTTAAGAAAGGCCACAGACGCTGAGCTAACAGCTGAGGCGGAGGTTAGGTGCCCAGGCATCAGGGAAGACATGATGTTAACTGGCCAGGAAGTGTCAAAGGTGGCCTCTGTGGTCACCCATCCCCCTGGCAGCACTTCTATGGGACCATCTATGAGGGTGAGGCGCTTTCCAGGCTCTCAGTTAATGGCCACTTGCCTGCCAATGAAGGGGCTGTGATTAGTCCTTGTGAGCAAACCATGGATGATGTGTAAGAGAACAGTGGCTCCTAATGGTTCTGCTATTGTATTCAAAGTGAGCCTTTTGGAATAGGTTTGGGTTTTATCTTGGGTGTGCGTCTGAGTGTCTCAGTACCTGGGTCCGAATTCTGTTCTCTGTTCCTGGTGCCAACCCTCATTAGGGGGGGTCCCAGTAACTTGAACGGTGATTCATGTTCTTCAGAAAGTGAGGCATGTGAATGTAAGTGAACGATATGTATTATTGTCTATTACTGTTATTCGTTTAAACAGAATTGGCTGTTTAGAAACTGAAAAAAATTCCTGTAAATGTCCAAGATGGGACTCTTTTGACATTCTAAAACTGGTTTTTGCATATATCCTTAGAGGAAGCTAGCTTTCTAGAAGGAATTGGTATTTCTCTTCCTGTGCCTTTGAGATGTAAATGAACTACCTGGGCTCTTGGGAACTTGAATCACCTGTGATCCCTGAGAGCGAGGAAAAATAGAAAAAGAGGCCTTTTTAAACCCTCGTAGGAAAACTGTGAGATCTCTGTGTCTATAGATATATGTATGTCTATGTGTACCTTATGAATATGAGGTGTCTCTGCCTCAAAATGGCATTGCCAAGATTGGTTTGTGGATGAGTTCTGTTTAATTGGCTTAATAGAAATTAAGCACTCAAATATAAAAGAAAGGGGCTTCCCTGGTGGCACAGTGGTTAAGAATCCACCTGCCAATGCAGGGGACATGGGTTCGAGCCCTGGTCCAGGAAGATCCCACATGCCATGGAGCAACTAAGCCCGTGCGCCACAACTACTGAGCCTTCTCTCTAGAGCCCGCGAGCCACAACTGCTGAAGCCCGCGTGCTCTAGAGCCTGTGCTCCGCAACAAGAGAAGCCACTGCAATGAGAAACCCACACACTGCAACAGAGTAGCCCCGGCTTGCTGCAACTAGAGGAAGCCTATGAGCAGCAACGAAGACCCAACGCAGCCAAAAATAAATAAATTAAAAAAAATATATATATATAAGAAACTCCAGGGCTTCCCTGGTGGCGCAGTGGTTGAGAGTCCGCCTACCGATGCAGGGGACATGGGTTCATGCCCCGGTCAGGGAGGATCCCACATGCCACAGAGTGGCTGGGCCCGTGAGCCATGGCCGCTGGGCCTGTGCATCCGGAGCCTGTGCTCCGCAGCAGGAGAGGCCACAACAGTGAGAGGTCCGTGTACCGCCAAAAAAAAAGAAACTCCAGAATGAATTTCAGGTTCACGTGATCTGGAAAATAGGACTAAATCGATATCTGGTATTGAAGTTTATTGGTTTGATTAATATAGACACGTCTTTAGAGTTATCAATGTTAAGTATAATACTTCTGTTGTACCTAGGTTTACTAGAGACTAAATAAGACCCTATTATATCTGTTGCAAATTTGTCAGCAAGGAAAATAACTTGATATGATGAAACTTTAAATAAGTGTAAATGAGATAAGAGCCTTTAGGTAAACTCTATAGGAATAATTATATTTTGGGAATGTCTATCTAAAATAGTCTCTCCAGATTTTGGTAACCATATCCTGCCCACTGCCTGCCACACATGGTGGGGTGTCTCTCCAGGACCTTGCTTCAGATGTGTAAGATCCCCCTAGCCATTAAACTACTGATGTCTCTGTTGCTGACTCTGGTCTCTTTCCTTGGTCTTGAGATTGGGCAAGTACACGGCTTGTAGGCCTGTGGGGTACAGCCTAACAGATGGTAAAAGGTGCCATTCCCCTAACTCTACTCTCCCTGCCTACAAAAACAAAACAAAGTGAACAACATTATTGAGATGAGATTTAGCTTTCTGAGCCTGAAGGTAAGATGTATGCTACCGAAACCAGCACATTTCTGAGTCATTCCTTTCCTGGCTCGGGAAATGACCTTGGCAGAGCCAAGAGGAGGATGACGTGGTTTCTGGGACTCTGTAGTTGGGAACCTCTATAGCTTAAACCCTATCTCATCATTTACTGGACAGTAAGTTATTTTTGATAGACCTTTTCTGCCTGGTTCAGATCTCCTTATGAGGATGTAGCTTTTAAAATGGTTAAAAGAAATAAGTGGTATAACTGGAAAGATCTGCTCTATTTGGAAAGAGCAGATTTTAAATACCTGAAAACAGGTAAACGTTGGCTGCGATACAGTTTCTGTAGAACTCCTCCCATTGATTTGAAACCCCCAAGCATTTGTTCAGAGGAGTCACTAAGAGAGACTCTTACTCAACTGGCTGTTAAGGATCTGGTCTTGGCAAGAGTTCAATATGTCTCTTTTGTCTCTTTTGACCTTTTTAGAAGTCATACTGTGCTGGGCCACTAGTGTTGTGAAATAGTCTTGTGTCTTAGGAACAGAACTGAAGACTCAATATGTCTGTGCCTGAAAACTGTAAAAGCCCAGGAAATTGACTTCCTCCCTCAGAAATGAGCAGAGAGTAAAATCAAGGTCTGATTAAGTGACCTCAAAGCCTGTGATGTCTTACATTGGAGAAGCTGATGGGGCTCTCTGTACCATGTCCAGGAGGATGGGTGATTTGGACATTCCCTAGAGGACAGCCACTTAGGCCTCTTAGGGGATTGAGCACATTGTGGCATTGCCTCCCAGGTAGAATTGGGGATCAGGAAGGAAGGAGCAGAGAAAGGTCTTTAGGGTTTGGGAAGACCATAGAAGTTGTTTGACCCAGAACTATATACAATGGGGGAAATACATTTTATTCTGGGTTGGGTGCCATATAACTGATGAAGAAACAGAAATATGAATATAGAACTCTACCTTAGCACTGGTTTTAAGCATAGATGGAAGAAACCAGTAGTTCCCAAAGCCTGGTCCAATTTTAAAAACCACTGTTCCCTATCCTACCACCCTGTGCTCCTACACACACACACACACACACACATTTTGTACACGTAAAATCAGGTTGAAGAATGATAGGTACAGTCTTACTCTGAAGCCCTCAGAGAACACCTAATCTTACCTGCTTAAGTGACCAAAGAGAAAATTGAGGTTAGAGACATCTATGAGTTACCCAAGATCGAGGCTAGACTACAGCCCAGCCACCTGGTCTCCTAACCCAGTCCTCTTTCTACTGCAGTAACTAAAATGTCAGACAAAGACCTTAACCACAGTAATAGGCATCACAATAGCCTTTCTCCCACCCTCTTCACTTAACAGCACCTGTGGTCACAGCCGGGCATTTCAGTGGCCTGATCCCTCCCTCAGAATGGCTCCCACCCTCACCCCGACACTTCATCCTCTCCACACCCTCACTTCCAGTCTAAGATCTGTCAACTGAGAAAACAAGGGTCTCTCAGCTCATTTCAGCAAAGCCACAGAAACATAAACATGAGCAGGCCAGGAATGGTGGTCACAGTTGAGTGGGGCTGGAGTACAGTGTGTGGGAGGAGGGGATGGGACTGTTGGAGATGGAAGATATTTTGAGATTATATTGCAGTGGGTCTTTTATTCTCTACCTCACCTTCTGAGAGGTAGAGCATAAAAAAGGCGAGGAACTTTTCTAATAAATGGGTCCAGCCTGCTTAAAAGAAGACGACTGATCCATCATGACAGTTGTTACTAGTTTCTTTCCCTGTTTAATGTGTGTGATCTCATTATAGTAGATGCCCCGTGAAGGCAGGGACAGTGCCTATTATTCAACACCATAGCCTGAGTGACTAGCGGAGTGGCTGGCTTACACAGGTCCTGCAAAGATACCAGTTACTGAGGGATGCAAACACAACTACAGATGTGCAGCTTCCCTTACACTTGTCACATGTGAACACTCTGGGTCACTGGCCATCATTTATATTTTGGGAAGTAAAAATAGCCCACCTGGCATTCCCCCCTCCCCCTGCCTCCGTAGTTTTCCCCCACCAGTTACAAGAATGGCGGGTAGAGTTCTGTATTCATATTTCTGTTTCTACATCAGTTATATGGCACCTAACCCAGAATACAATGTATCGGATTGGCCAAAAAGTTCGTTCGGGTCTTTTGGAAAGACCCAAACAAACTTTTTGGCCAACCCTATATTCTCCCCATTGTAAACATTTCTGGATCAAGCAACTTCTGTAGCCTTCAGAAACTCCAAAGACAGTATCAGGAGGATAGAACAATGGCCTAGGAATGAAGAAGCTTTTCCTGGTGGCTCAGTCTCTGACTTATACCTGACCAAGGACAAATCATTTACCTCAGCTTGCCTTGTTTTTACTGTGTGCAAAATAGAGCCTTTAACAATACAAGCCTCCTCCTTCCCTCTGAGGGATATTCTGAGCTTTGAGGAGATGCTATCTTTGAAGTGATTAGAGCTCCTTAAAACTGGGCTCTCCATACAGAAGCGGTGTTGTTCTCAGGTTGTGCTACAGCTGCTGTTTTTCAGCATGAAAGATAGATATTGTGAGGCCTTGTTGTCAAGGAGAGGAATTGCTGTGTGTTGACACAATGATACAACAAGCAGGAGGGCAGGCACCTCAGGTTTAATGGTTCTGGTTTCATTCATTGAATTCCTTCTTCCTCATCTCAAACGTCAGTTTCCATTATTCTTTATGGATAGGTATTATTTTTTAATTTCCAACTTCCCCAGCTGCCAGGACATCTGGAGGAAAACAAAGCTGGTCCAAGACATAAATATAGTTTTACTAATTGAATCAGAGAACCTCAGGGGGTGGAGGTGGGGGTGACACTGCTTCTTAAGGCATCATATGGTTCTTTCATTTTAACAAACAATTTCTGAGTGTTTTCTATAACAGGGATATATAAAGAGGAGTGAAAGCTGGGACTGTGTTTTCTGAACAGATGTATGGTCAGATAGCCATGAATATACTTAGGGGAACTAAGTGCAAATACCTCTGTAAGCACCGTCACAATCTCTCTAGTCTGAAATTTGCCAATGATGTGAGTTTTTACACCAACATTTGAATGTCTTAGTAATAAATTTGTTCATTCACTCATTCATTTATTCATTCTGCACATGGTTTGACTGCTTGTCATGATTGTAAGTTCCTCAAATGAATTAATTCATTCAACCTTCAACTAAGTTTGTTATGCACCTACTTAGTATGTGTACTAAGCCCTGGGCTAGGCTTTAGAGAAACTGAGGTGAACAAAACTAACATAATCACTGATTTCATGAAGCTTACAATCATACAGGGAATATATACATTAAAGAAATATTTTAACATTTTAATTACAATTGTGCTATGAAGGAATAGAATAGTTACTATAAAAGCAATCAGACTTAGTCTCATAATTCTCATAAGTCCCATAGACTTGGAGGATTGGAGGAGTTTGCCAAGCAAAAATTGGAGGGAAGAGTGTTCCAGGCAGAGCCAATAGCTACATAAAGGCCTGAGATGGGCCTTCTGGCATGAAAGAGATCAGGAAGGACAATGTGGCCGGAACCTAGTGAGCAAGGCAGAGAATAGCAGGAGGTGAGTATGGAGCCTCACAGAGATGAGCCTTCTCCATTTCCTATAATTACTGCCCTAGCACCTAGCAGAGCAAGGTTCTGGAACAGATGAACAAATGCATCTTGGAGTACTAGAGGTATCCTGGCCTGTTGGCAGCAAGATGTTCCCCAGTGTGAGATCCATCTTTACCTAATGGTATGAGGTTAGACAAAATGGCTTTCATAGATTTGCTTATGCTGCAAACAGCCTTGTAGAATCAGAAAACTGCAAGAATGAAGATATGATCTCTCTTACCCACTTTATTATTCATCTATCTTATGATAGGTAAAACCAGGGTTGGGGTTGCTATTGAGGTGAAGACGTGCAAAATCTCCATAAAATCCAAGTATATGTTAGGAATTTGGTTTCAAGGTATCGAGTTGCTATAATACAGCATCTCTTAAGCAACTTAATTCTATTGAACAGTAGAAGAAATAAGATCAAACTCTGAATAACAGCTCAACTTTCTTCAAAGCATAATTGCCCAGTAAGTTTATACATAGAAAAAGAAAAGGGTATCTGGACACTCTGGACTTTCCTGCTCCATTTTGCCATTAATTTTTTAAACAAACAATTCACCCCACGATAATTCACATGAGGAGACTTGCATGACAGAAATATATGCAGAGTTGAGGGCAGGGTTAAGGGAAGGAATACACGAGGGATGTTGAGGCTACCAGGGAGTAGAAAGAATGGAGGCAGTTCTGCTGGGACTAGGGTTCAGGGGTGGGGAGAGGGGGCAGCGCTGCTGGTGTTCAGGACAGAAGCGGGAGCTGTGGAGGAAAGAAGTTGCCAAGGAGCAGGAAAGACACATCCTGAGACCTCTGTCTCCAGCTCTCCAGGGTCCCTGCAGTGCCTCCTGTTGCTGAGCCCAATGTAAGCCGGTCAGCAAAGGGTTGTGGATAATGCGGTCCACAGAGTCACCCTCCGGGTGCAGGGCAGGGAGGGGAAATGGATCCTAAGGGAAAACAGAGCACATACAGAATAATCAGCACTAATGATAATAATGCTCTAAGTATGGTGAGGAAAATATGGTATAGCCGTAACAGGAAAGGGACGGAAAACTGCTGGTTATATAACATATATTTTTATACACACACACACACACAAAACAGTAACGCACGATACATAATGTAAATATAATGTACTATAATATGTGATAAATTCACAAATATACCTACTTTTATGTCTCTATGTCAGCTATTTTATATATTTGTGTGTGTGTGTACATTGTGCGAATGTATAATGTGTATATATTTTCACCTGTAGTTAGGCTGAAGATAGGTTTGCGTAGGTAGGATGTTCTGGCCACATGGATGGCTGATACTGAAAATGAGAGGGGAACTACCTGGTATTTCCATGTGTCTGGCACAGTCACACGTCTGTTTCCAGATGAAAGGTGTGAACTGACTCTGAAGTCAGTTCTGTATGCGGTAAACACAGTAATACTTTCTGAGGTTCACAGGTTCCCCTCTCTCTGGGAAAAAAGAAACCCTGACTTGCAGGAAGTGGTTCTCTAAAGTCATGTTGACAGACACTTTTCTTTTAGGGCAGATGCCCTTCTCCACCATGCCTATGCATCACACCCTTTCCTTTGCCTCAGAACCCAGTTCAAACGTCATCTTTCCAGCTCTCCACTGGAGAAAGTCGTGTTCTTTCTGTCTTTCTCATGCTCTTTATATCTTATAATGATCTGTCTCCTCTGGGAGCAAAGACATGTCTTGGATTCATTTGTTTTCTCTTTTTATTTGGCATAAATGAAAACAAATAAATGAGGTGAACTTGTTTAAAGTGTACATGAATGGATGAAGGCTAGTTCTACAAAAGAATGATTGTGAATATACCAAAGTGCTACAGCTTGACCCACAGGGGCGTTCTTAACCACTTGGAGCCTCTCCCTGGTGTTTTAGAGTCAGAATCCATATCAGGTTTATAGTCTTGTTTCCCTTTCTAGGGAGAGAATGGTGGGACAAGATAAGGGGGTGAAAAAGAACTCTGAGCACTTAGAGCAACTCTGGTATCTAGATCCAAATGAAACCAAGATTTTGGTGAAAGACACAGATGAATCCAGACAAGCACAGAGGTGTGGAAGAACATAATGCCATTCTTTCCGCCAACCAGTGACTTGGCAACTAGCTCAGGACTGAAACCAGAGCAGAGAACTTCTCAGCCATGGATACACTTCCTTACCTGGTAGCTAGAGAAGGAAATGCCAGATGCTCTAATGTCATTTGAGGCCAACAATCCATAGGGAGGTCACTGATCTATAGAGGGGCCATAACAAAATGTGATCCTAGCAAGCTGATGTCAAAAAGTACTCTTAATCTCTTTTTTTCCCATGCATAAGTAACTATACACTGCACGTCAATGAGCTTTCCCTACGCAGCCAGGCCATTGAAAACCATTTATGTGGTGCCAGGTATGTATTTTAATGGCATTAGTCTAAAGGTCAAGCAATGCAAAGAAAAGCAGCCAGGAAGCAGACCAACAGCTCAGGCAGGTAATTGAGCGTGCAAAAGCACTCCGCCACTGTAGCGACTAGTCACCTTTTTGTTTATTTCTCTACTGCGTGGTGTGGAAATGGTGTTCTTTTATTTTCTCTCCTCTGTTAGAAATCAGCCATCACGATAAGGATTATCCATCCAGAAATAATATTGCTATTGGCAATAGTCTATCAGCAAAAGTTGAGCTTTCACTCTAGAAAAGAGAGTCAGCGAGTCAAGTATCAGCTCTTAAACTAAACCTCAAGTATCCCAGTGAAGATTGGAACAAAACTGAGAGTGGAGGTAGAGCTTTAAAAATGTGGAAATCCCCAGCTTCCAGTTCCAGTTTGGAGACCTGGCTGACCAGATCCTTGGGGAAATACTTTTGTAATTCATAACAGTGTCTGCTTGCTGAAGCCACAGAGAACGATGCCCCTCCATTTATCCATCTGTCTGTCCATCCACCCCAAAAGCATATATTTAGCACATAAATAATAGTGATAATAATAAGTAGCTACAATTTCATTTATTCCTCATTGTATCCCAGAAACTGGACCCATTGACTTATACATATTAGCTCATTCAGAATACCCCCAGGAGGTCACAGTAAAGTCCATCCAAAACCAGCATCTTATGGGCCCCACCTTGAAGGGCTCTAAATGTGGTCAGAAAAGAGAGAAGCCATGTGATAATCAGCCAAGACAAGGAAAACATGATGCTGAAGGACTGTTGTATGTGAATGATTCCTCTCCTCAGACTCAGGTTAAAATGAACTTGTCATCATTAAGTGGTCTCAGAGCACATTGAAGAAGTGTCAGCCCAGCTGGAAAAGGCCTAACTATTGCATATGGTACAGGGAGAAAACCAGAGAGGTACTCTTTCTGCAGATCCGTATTTTGGAAGAAGCTCTGCTGGGGAGATTCCCTTTCTCTCTGCCTTGTTCCCTCCCTTCATGGCAGGGTGGTGGCCAGGGCCCAGGCTGCATTTCATTCCAGTCGCTGAAGCTTCATCCTGAGGCCTCCTCCACGGGCATGCACAGTGACTGGATATGTGGTACCGAGAAATCAGCGAGGATATTTCTAGAAGTGCCCCTCTTCCCACTACTCTGCTCTGGGTGCTGCCAGAACCCTCCTCAAAAGATGAGAAAGATATAAGAAGAAAGCGTCTGCCTAACTAGCCAGGACATCTTGCCTCTTCTGTTACCCCCTCCCCTCCACATTCACTCCCTTTTGCAGGGTGCAGGCCTCTGGCAGGCTGACCTTTCTGCTGGGACCATTTGCTCTACTTCCTTTGTTTGCTCTGCTACAGAATCACAATACAAAACAAAGCAAAAATGCTTGTCATCCCAGGACAGATGAGAAAACTATGTCCTAATCCCATCAGACTTCCATGTGCGAGTAGGAGAGGCACAGGGTGACACACCAGAGCCAGAGAAACACCCCTGGGTAAGACCTGAGCCCCAATAATAGTTTGGTGCCTCAACTCTTGGTACCTCTCTGAGATAAAAGTGAATGCCATTAAGAAGTGGAGGTTCCCAAAGACTGAGAAAGAAGTGTGGGCTTTTGTTAGTTACTGCTGAATATTTGTGTCCCATTTATCACTGATTGTTGGCTATGAAAAACCCAGATAAAGAAATTTGGCCACCTGAGTGCCTGGGGCTTTCAATCAATAACAAGCTAGCCTATCAGAGGGCCCCATTTCTGACTGCTCTGAGACAAAGGTCCTTTGTAGACTCAAATGCCCCAGAGCGTGGGCTTAGAGCTGTGTTGATGCTAGCAGAAGGAAGAGGGAGGGGGAAAAGGAAAAGAAAATCTTCTGCTTTTCTCAGCAGACACTTAGTATTGAGAGCGACTTTTGAAAGGAAAAGGCTGTTGGTGCATCATGAGGACCGGGATATGCTAAAACCTCTTTTACAGATTTCCTCCCTGGACTGACAATACAGCTCTAACCTGGCTTTATTTTGGAAGTCTCCAAAATACAGGTGCAGAGCTGGACATGAATTTCCAAGTATGCCGCCTTGATGTACCTTTGCTGTTGTCTTTTCACAGATCTGGAGAGGTTAACAACCTTTCTTTTTCCTTTTTTGGAGGGGAGTTGAGTAGAGGGGAAGAAAGAAACTGGAGGAGGATATGTTCAAAATAAACCCAGAACTCTAAAGATCATTTTTTAGTCTGGAGAGAGAAGAATCATTCTTCTGTAGAACTAGCCTTCACTTAAATAAGTTGCCCTGATTTGGGGGAGTCCCCCAAAATGCAAGCCGTCTGCTGTGACACTTAATTGTGCTATTCAGGGTCTTCTTTTTTCTCTGACTGAATGGACCGTCCAGAATAAAAATGGAGTGATCAAGTTTAGGCCAGAGAATTAGGAGCAGATACAAGAATTAGGAACCATAGGCTCTACCCATGAGTGTAAGAACTCTCTAAGTTGGATTCAGCTTCATTTTCTCACATTTATCAGTTTTGCTGTTTCCTGGCAATAATTTGCAGTGCAATGAAAGGGAGGTTTTAGAGCTGCTTTCTTCAGCATCATCAGTGGAGCTGGAAACACTGCTTCCATATGACCCTGGACCAGGTGGAGGGAAGAATCCCAAATGAAAGGCTCAGGTAGCGTTAACCAGGAAAGGATCACAGGTAGGCTGATTGGGGGGCAGTAGGAAGGTGGAAAAGGAGCCTACCTGGCAAGGCACCCTGAGATCTCCAACAAAGACAGCAAAATGGATCCAAGTCTTCCTGTATTTTACTTAGTCACTCAAATTATCACCCACTGGACTGTTCCCCAGAATGAGTACCAGGCATTTCTTTTTCTCAAAAACGATAACACTGTAATTGTATAGTTTTAAATTTTGCATAGTATAATTAAAATTAGCCATCCTCTGCCTCACTTCAACCCCAGAAGGCTTCTTGTTCCCAGAGGCAACCACGCCCCACCCACTCAGCTCCTGACTCTCCCAGACACCCTATATTTGTAAACTGTATGCTTACCATGCTGTTTCTTGGTTTATTAATTTTAAGGATTATTTACTGGATTCCTGGAAGGAAGATGGGAACTCTGCTACTTTACATACATGCATCCAACTTTCCTTCTCCCATCACCCCCAAATAGCAATATTGTAGCATTGTTCATTAATAGTGAGTGGTCAGTGTTCCCTTTTGACTGTGCAGATATGGCTCACCATTGATCCAAGTAGTGCACTGAGCTAATGCCTCTTTTCTTATGCACGCTTCATATCTCCCAGATGACTGACTTTGGGAACTTTGCTAAATTCCCGGAGAAGAAACATCCAGTTTAGTCTCTTCATTCCCTCATAAACATGACTATCCGCTCCTAGCACACTGCCTTCGTTTGCATTGCTCTTATGCCTCTCTCCATCCTTTCAAATCCCAACCATAATGAAACCTCATGTACTATTTCCTCCAAGACGCTTGAGCCATCCCCCCCCCCCCCCCCCCCCCTGAAAACCACAATCCGTTCTCTACGTCCTTGAGTCTGTTTCTGTTTCGTAGATAGGTTCATTTGTGCCCTATGCCCCCCCCCCCCCCCCCCGCCAAAGCCCCATTGCTTTCCTTTGCTTCTAAATGTCTATAGAATTCACAATCTGGACTACACGATTGAGCTGTTAATTACATTCATTCTTATAGTGTTTGATGTTATTTTTTGTGTTATTCTTGTCTCCCCAACTGTAAGTCCTCTGAAGGCAGGTCGTCTTCTGCCTTGTACCTCCTCTGTATTCATCCCCCTCAGGAAAGCCCTTTCACAGTACAGTCCTCAATACTTTCTCTAAGGCTACTTCTCAGACATTACTGAATTCTTCCTTTGGGGATCATTGTTTTTGCCAGGGATGGGCTCGTGACACATTCTTCATAGCAATTTCTCTTAAACCCTCCTCCCTAAATAGAAATGGTTTGATCATAACTCAGGGAGAATTACAACCAAGCTACAAATCCTCAAAGCCTTCTTTGACAGTGTCTTCTGCCTTACCTACCCCGTGTCTAATCAGTTACCATTTTAGTGCCACGGTGTTTCCTGTATCTGCCTTCTCATTTTGCTCCTGCTGCCTCTCTCTCTCCCTCTCCCACCCTTACCCCCCAATTCCAGCTTTTATTTTCTGTGGTCTGCACTGTTGTAACAGCTTCCTGAATCACCTCCTCCTTCCTGTCTTTCACCTCTAAACCCATCTGCCAGATAAATTCTTCTACAGCGTGGTTCATCTCTGCATGGTTCCTCATTGCTCTCCTGTCCTACAGTCCAGACTCCCTGCCTGGCATTTAAAACCTTCCATTCAGCCTTAGCTCCTGTTCCTCTCATCTCATTCTCTACATTGCCTCCAGCTAGAAGACTCACTCTTTTGCAAACATATCTCCGTGCTTTTTGGCCTTTGCATATGCTGTTCAC
>NW_006771471.1:921288-922095 GCF_000442215.2 Lipotes vexillifer | reverse complement strand
CCACCCTTGAACCATTCCTGCTGTCACCTCTACCATGAAGCCTTCTCTGCTCTCCTCAGCTCAGCAAGATCCTTCTCAACTCTAGAGCCCTATAACTTTTTATTCCTGTCTTTCTAAAGGAGCGTGTTACATTTCACTTTTTAAAATTGAAGGATAGTTGATTTACAATGTTGTGTTAATTACTGCTATACAGCAGTGATTCAGTTATATATACATACATATATATATATATATGTGTATATATATATACACACATTCTTTTTTTAAAATATTCTTTTCCATTATGGTTTATCATAGGATATTGAATATAGTTCTCTGTGCTATACAGTAGGACCTTGTTTATCCATTCTATATATAAAAGCTTACATCTGCTAACCCCAACCTTGCACTCCATCTCTCCTCCATCCCCCTCCTTCTTGGCAACCACCAGTCTGTTCGCTATGTCCGTGATTCTGCTTCTGTTTCATGAATAGGTTCATTTGTGTCATATTTTAGATTCCACATATAAGTGATATCCTATGGTACCCGTCTTTCTCTTTCTGAGTTGCAACTAGAGATTATCATACTAAGTGAAGTAACATTCCACTTTTTATTATCATTATCTGTGGGTCTGTTTTTATCTCCCTGACAAGTGTAAAAGATCATGGAAGGCCTAAACTTTGTCATTTAATGTTCCATTCTCCACAAAGATGGCAAGTTGCACAGATTAGGAGATGCGGGGGTTGAATAAATGTTTATTAAGTAAATGAATAAATGAAGTAAAACCACATTCTTCTCTCTTGAACCTACAGATCCTTCAAAAGACCA
>NW_006771471.1:904834-921278 GCF_000442215.2 Lipotes vexillifer | reverse complement strand
ACTCTTTCTCTCTGGTGAGTGGCAGAGGTGAGTTGCAATACCGAACTTCCGGTGAGTGGAAGAGTCTAGATAAATACAGTGCTTGCCAAAAAATAATGTCCTAGTGTTAAGTCGAGTGCCTCCTACTCTTATGCATAGCCCATGAGGTCATGCTATTTCCCGACTCAGAGACCCTCTTGGGGATGGGGTTTAAATTCAGGGATACAATAATTCAGAGCTGTCAACACTCACCCTGCTTGCCTCAGCCTCACAACTCAGCTCTAACTACAAAGCAGCACTCTCCCCATCCGTAAGTGGAAAAGGAAGTCTCTGTCTATTTTTACAGGATTGAGGGGGAGGCAAGAGGAAGCATTTCATTTAATTTCTATTTCTTCTCTTGGCCTCTAACTCTGGCCAGGGTTTTCTATTTCCAAAGCTTTGTATTATGTAAACATTGGAGGGCCCTTCTCAAAAACAGAAGCAAACTCTGCTAATTTCCAGTCTCCCTTCTGGAATTCTCAGGAGTCCTGCTAAGCATCTTGATCTCAGGCGAATATGTCTTTGGCAACAAGTCACTTGTAATGGCCAACCCTGGGTCAATAGATTCAACTGACTCTGTGTACCCATGATATTTGCAGTACTCTCTGGTTGAAAACTTTCCTAGAGAAAAATGGTATTGTCCATGACTTTTCGCTTATGCCATTTCACACGAAGCCAAACATGCTTCCATTTGTTCCATTGAGCAAAGTTCAACAAAGCCAAGAATAATTCTTAAGGAAGCTTCTTGTAACCCATTCCAAAATTACAAAAATAATTCAGGCAAAAAGTGACTTGAGAAATACATTATCCATGTCTTGATGCTGTATAGAATACGTAGCCTGGACTCATTCTATCCCTGCCTGCCTCCCCTTTTAAGGAGATGTGGCAGAGGGTAGATAAACACACAGGTGCAAGCTCCTATGAGGACTACATCATTTTTAAAATGGTCCAACACAAACATGCCTTTGAGATTGGTACCAAAGTTGGACAGTCTTCATAGCTCTGTATCAAGCACAGAGCACTGGGCCCATGCCCTAAATATCTGAGATCCAAGATTAGAAATCTCACCTTGATGCCACATGAATCAGATGAAATTATAAGAAAACAAGAATTACTTTTAATTTCCCTACCTTTATCCCACATCACTCTACCCTCAGGAAGAGAATTTCTGGAACCAGGATACTAATAATGCTGATGAAGTACATTTAGATGTCTTGGAAATATTCTAGACTCTTAGTCTTCCAGTCTACAGAGGGCGGTAGCAGATGGCACAGGACCCAGTCTCTTTTCAAATGTTGCATTTGTGAGTAGAAACAGGCACTTTGGACAGATTCCAGTTGGTAGATTCAATGAAGAATAACATAAGCCTCAGATTCCCCAGTAGTAAAACAAAGGATGTTGGGTGAGATATTCTCTCAGGTCCTTTTCAGCTCTAATATTTTATGATTCTCAGTGGTAAAAATGCAAGGATTTGGAATGACCAGTCTCATTTCTCCCATTAAGCTCTGGGTGAACTGAGGGCCAGTATTACATTGCATCATCTCATGTACAGTAATATGTGAATAACATTACACAATGCCTGCTTTTATTAATGGGAACACTCTTCCAGCAATAATGCAATACCCTTGAGTTCATTCTGGCCTTCTTTGTTAACACCCAATCCAGTTGCATTGTCAGGAGCTATAAGAACATGACATAGACGTTGGAAGCAGGAGCAGTTGAAGAGGGCAGGCACATCAGGGAATGACACAGACTAACAGCCCATAGTCTTGTTCATGCTCACAGTGGATGCTCAGTGAATGCCTGGTGACTAAGAGTGAGTAATGTAGAAACACCAGTGGATTTGTTAAGTGCCCAGAGTCAGCACCTTTGCACCTTGCTATTTTCCTGGGCCTGAGTCTCGGCGGGGGGTGGAAGGGAGGGAATTCACATTTGGGAGTACTTTTAGAGTTCCCATATGTTGGGGACTCTCATTTATTGGTGTTCCAACTCCTAATTATATGGGATGGGTTCTCTCTCTCATTAGATAGATATCCCATTCCTAAAAGTCTTGGGACAGGCATATTTTGAGTCCAGTCTACACACTTGATTCCTGATTTGGGCTACTGTCCTAAGTCTCTGTCAGCTCTCGAACACAGGGTACACTAGAATGAAAAACAGAGATCCTCAGGTATCTCACCATGTCCCTTTCTTGGGATGGGTCTGAGCAGCTCTCCTTGCTTTCTTCCCTCAGCAGCCCCCTGGTCCCATAAAGCTCTCTGTGGACAACACCCGTGGCAAAGGGCACCAACTTTCAGCTCTGAAATCAAAGAAGGAGCAGTCAACAGGCTTACACAGCATAACCCTCTTTCTGCTCTTTGCAAATGTCTCACCTCCTGACCCTGACCTTGATACGGGGTTGAGCTCAGCACTGTCCTTCAGTAGCCCCGTTATGACATTTGTCTTTGGAAAACACGGGTAGCCAACACCTGTTCTATGAATGATACTTTCCTCAAAGAAAGATGAATCCTCCATAGACCCATTATCACACGACCTTTCTTTGAGCTATTTTACTGGAATTGACTATTATTTCCTGGAACCATCCATTCTCTCTCCTTTGGTCCCTGAGTGCCAGAGAACAGGATAAAGTTAAGAACTAGGCTGGAGGCTATGGGGCAAAATAAAACAATTGGCCATATGGAAATTATGTTTGAAGAGATCTAAACTTTGATAATAAGTTTATTTGCTATACAGAATAAGGAGAATGATAGGCTAGACTAAGTTTTCACTCCATTTTGCCCTACTATCTCTCCAAATCGTATCACATTCATAATGTCAGAGAAAGAGCTAGTTAACATTTATAAAGTGTGACACTCAGCACAGCTCCTTCCTTTGAGGTTCTGATTGGTTTCTCTCTGTGCTTGATCCCCCTTTGTGGATGTTCTCCTCTTGTCAACTTATATTTCACTGTTTTCCCTTTAAGCATGTTGAACAGGTTGATATCCCTCATACTGCAAAGGTGTGGGGTGCATTTGTCCTTGGACAAGCTTTGAAGACTTTTCCTTTTTAGGGAACTTAAAGTTGACACCTTCCATCGAGCCAGCCATTTGTTCGGGAAACCTTGCACATCACTTGCAACTGAAAAGCAGTTAACACTGAAGTCTCTGCTTAGAAGTCCTCATAGATTGCCTCATTAAGAGAGATTTGAATTTCTACATGGCTAGATATTTAAATAATTTCCAAGAAGTAGAAACCAAAACCTAGAATGGCCACTTGAGTGATGAGGCGGAGATGAAGACACCCAAATGAGAATTTTAATAATTTTACCAGTTGCAAAAATTCTTAGAAATTCCGCAGGAGTATGTGAAGAAATGGACCTCAGTATATCCTGTAATTAATATCTAAGGCATATGTTATGATTGTCTTTTGGACAACCGGGTCATGAGGAGAGAGCTGGGTTTGTGCTACTGGTACTCTCTAGAAGGTTTGGGACCTTGTTACCATCTTCGGACATTTGGTCTGTTTTGCCCCTAAATAGTTTTTAGAATCATCTCTAGGAAATGTCAAGCGTGTGTAATCATCCAGGCTCCAAGATGTGACTTTGAGGTCAGGTGACAGGACCTGACCATGTTATGGAGAAGGTGGTCCAGCCAGCTTGTGCTTTTAAAGTCATGTGACATATCTGATAGAGCTGTTTTTGGTTTTTAGATGAAAGGATTCTTCATTTTAACATGACTACAAAAACAAACTGTTAAACTTCCTGGTGTTTCTTCTTCCAGGGAAGACGAACTACACACCTCCGTACTGCAGTCCCTCAGGTTCACCCCTTCTCTGAGCCTTACCCCATCATTGTACTTCACATCCTTCCTGTATCTCTTGGTGAGTCTTGAGTGTGATGAGACTCATGAGGACAGGGAGATGCTGCTTTATCTTGCTTGGTAACAAAATATAGAGATGTCTGTTGCAAAAATAACTTGCTAATAGAAAGCAACATTTTTATATTTTTGGTACAGCCAAATGGGCAGCATTAAGATGCTCTGCTTCTTGCTAAACAACCTGAGGTTAAATAAAAGCAGTGTTGAGAATCAGCATTTTTGAGACAAAAGCCAGTGTCCAGGCAACATTCCCTTCCCCTCACCACCTGCCTGCAAGAGAGTTAGCAGGGCAATCAAAAACACCCCCCTCTTTTCTCAAATTTTGAATGGATGGAAATATAGACACTGAAATCTGTTTTGTTATGGATGAAAGCTAGTCTGGGGGTTGTGAATTAATGTACAGCCCCAGTGGTTTTTAATTTATGCCCGAGTGAATCAGACTTACTCACCCAGGCTCTGGTGGAGCCGGACAACCTCAGGCCTATCTCCAGGCAGACACAGGTGGCTCACCTCACGGCAGAGTAGGAAACAAGCTTGACCTGAGGACAGGCTGCTCTGAGAATGTGAGAGAAAAGATATACCACCCTCACACTACTCAAAAGAAAGCTGAAGTGGCTATATTCATATCAGACAAAGCTGGTATCAGGTTAAAGAATATTACCAGGGATAAAGAAGATCTTTCATAATTATAAAGTGGTCACTTCATGAAGAGGATATAACAGACCTAAACATTTATGCGCCTAATTGAGTTTCAAATTTACATGAAGCAAAAACCGACAGAACTGAAAGGAGAAATAGACAAATCTACGATTATAGTTGGGGATTACAACACTCATCTCTCAATAATTGATAGAACATGTAGACTGAAAATCAGTAAGGATATAAAGTAGGAGTCAACACACTATGGCCTTTGGTCCAAATCCAGCACATGGTGCGTCAAATACAGCCATATCCATCTAAATATTTCCTTGGTAGAGCTTCAAATTTGCGTAATTGTGACAGGGAATGTATGGCCCACAAAACTGGAAATATTTACTATCTGGCTCTTTACAGAAAAAGTTTATGAACCTCTAGACCCTTGATATACAAGACAACATTATCAACCAAATTGTCATAACTGACTTTTGTAGAACACTCCGTGGTATAGAAGAACATACATTCTTTTCAAGTGCACATGGGACATCAAACAAGGTACACAATATTTGGGCCGTAAAACAAGTCTCAGTAATTTTTAAAGGATTCACGTATGCACAGTATATTCTCTGACCATAATGGAAGTAAATTAGAAATCAATAACAGAAAGAGGGCATCCCTGGTGGTGCACTGATTGAGAGTCCGCCTGCCGATGCAGGGGACATGGGTTCGTGCCCCGGTCCGGGAAGATCCCACATGCTGCGGAGCAGCTAGGCCCGTGAGCCATGGCCGCTGAGCCTGCGCGTCCGGAGCCTGTGCTCCGCAACGGGAGAGGCCACAACAGTGAGAGGCCCGCGTACCGCAAAAAAAGAAAAACACACAAAAAAACAAAAAAAAACAGAAAGATCTCTGGGAAATCCCGAAATATTTGATTTGAAAACTAAAGAACTTCAAATATTTCATGAGTCAAAGAAGAAGTACAGGGCTTCCCTGGTGGTGCAGTGGTTGAGAGTCCGCCTGCCGATGCAGGGGACACGGGTTCGTGCCCTGGTCCGGGAAGATCCCATGTGCCGCGGGGCGGCTGGGCCCATGAGCCATGGCCGCCGGGCCTGCGTGTCCGGAGCCTGTGCTCCTCAGCGGGAGAGGCCACAGCAGTGAGAGGCCCATGTATCCCAAAAAAAAAAAAAAAAAGAAGAAGTACAAAGGAAAATTAGAACACATTTTGAATTAAATATGCAAATTAAATGTATGTAAAAAATCACAAAAATATTGTAGGCTACTGCTAACACAGTACTTAGGAGAATATATATTGCACAAAATACCTGTCTTAATAGAAATTGAAATGAAAATTTAGTAGAAATTTTAAAATGACCTCAGCTTTCATATTAAAGAGCTAGAAAGAAAAGAATAACAAATTGAATCTAAATTAAGTGGAAAGAAAGATCAGGGCAGAAAGAAAGTGGAAAATCAAAAGACCAATGAAAGCCTGTTCTCTGAGAAAATCAATAAAACTGATATATTTCTAGCCCCACTTATAAGGAAACAAAGAAAGAAGACACAAACTACCAATTTTAAGAATGAGAGTAGTGACATCACTACAGATTTTATGGATATTAAGAAGATAGTAAGGGAGCATCATGAACAACTTTATACCTATAAATTCAGTAACTTAGATAAAATGCACAAATCCCTTGAAAGATACAAACTTCCACAACTTACTCAAGAAAAGTAATCTGAATATCCCTAAATCTATTAAAAAATTAAATTTGTAGTTTAAAACTTTACCACAAAGAAAACTCCAGGCTCAGGTGGCTTCACTAGTGAATTCTATCAAACATTTAAGGAAGAAATAATACCAGTTCTACATAAGCTCTTCCAGAAAACTGAAGAAGAGGGAATACTTCTTAACTCATTCTGCAAGACTAGTCTTACCCTGATACCAAAACCAAACCAAAATATTACGAGGAAAAAAAAACAAACTACAGACCAACATCCTTCATGAACATAAGTACAATAATTCTAAATGAAAGTTTAACAACTTTAATACAGTGGTACATAAAAAGAACAATACATTTGACCAAGTGAAGTTTGTCCCAGAAATGCAAGATTGATTTAACATTTAAAAATTAATCCATAGTTTGCCATATTGATGAACTAAAAAAGTAAAACAATATGATCATCTCAGTAGATGCAGAAAAAGCATTTGACAGAATTCAATATAAATTTCTATTTAGAAATTCTTAGAAAACTGAGAATAGAAGGAATTTCTCCAATCTTATAAAGGGAATTTATGACAATCTACAGCTAACATCATACTGAAAGGTGAAAGACTGAATGCTTCCCTGCTGAAATCAGCAACAAGTAAAGGATATCCACTTCACTTCTTCCAACATTGTATTGGAGGTGTTAGCCAGATCAGTAAGGCAAGAGAAAGAAAAAAAAGTATCTCAATTGGAAAAGAAGTTGTATTCACAGATGACAGTCATGTGTGTAGAAAATTAGATGGAATCTGTGAAAGAACTCCTGGAACTAATAAGTTTTGCAAGGTTGTGGGATACAAGATGAATATACCAAAATCAATTGTATTTCTATAAACTGTCAACAAACAATCAGATATTATATTTAACAAAATAATATGATTTACAACATTATCAAAAATATGAAATACTTACGGTTAAGTCTGATAAAAGATGTCTAAGACCTGTACATTAAAAACTGTAATACATCACTGAGAGAAATTAAAGACAAATGGAGCAATATACCTTGTTCATAGGTCACAAGTCCTAATGTTGAAATAAATTTTTCTACAATTGATCTATAAATTAAATGCAAACACAATAAAAACCCTAGCAGCCTTTTTTTTTTTTTTTAGAAATTGACCAGCTGATTCTTTTTTTCTCCTAAATTAATTTTTTTTATTGGAGTATAGTTGATTTACAATGTTGTGTTAGTTTCTGCTGTGAGCAAAGTGAGTCAGTTAGACATATCCACTCTTTTTTAGATTCTGTTCCCATATAGGTCATTACAGAGTACTGAATATAGTTCCCTGTGTTATTCAGTTATTCAGTTATCTATTCTACGTATGGTATTGTGTATATGTCAATCCCAATCTCCCAATTTATCCCTGCCCTCCCTTTTCCCCCTTGGTAACAAACAAATTCCACATATATGAGATATAGTATGATAATTTGCCTTTCTCTGACTTACTTCACTCAGTATGACAATCTCTAGGTCCATCCATGTCCCTGCAAATGGCATTATTTTGTTCTTTTTTATGGCTGAGTAATATTCCATTGTATACATGTACCACATCTTCTTTATCCATTCCTCTGTCAGTGGACATTTAGGTTGCTTCCATGTCATGGCTATTGAAAATATTGCTGCTGTGAACATTGGGTTGCATGTATCCTTTCAAACCATGGTTTTCTCCAGATATATGCCCAGGAGTGGGATTGCTAGATCATGGTAGCTCTATTTTTAGTTTTTAAAGGAACCTCCATACTATTCTCCATAGTGGCTATGCCTATTTACATTCCCAGCAGTAGTGTAGGAGGGTTCCAGCATTTATTGTTTGTAGACTTTTTGATGATGGCCATTCTGACTGGTGTGAGGTGATACCTCATTGTAGCTTTGATTTGCATTTCTCTAATAATTAGTGATGTTGAGCATCTTTTCACATGCCTATTGGCCATCTGTATTTCTTCTTTGGGGAAATATCTATTTAGATCTTCCACCCATTTTTTGATTGGGTTGTTTGTTTTTTTTTGATGCTGAGCTGCATGAGCTGTTAGTATATTTTGGAGATTAATCCCTTGTCAGTCGCTTTGTTTGCAAGTATTTTCTCCCATTCTGTAGGTTTTCTTTTCATTTTGTTGATGGTTTCCTTTGCTGTGCAAAATGACCAACTGATTCTAAAATCTGTATGGAAAGCAAAGAATCTAGAATAGCCAAAATGAATTTGAAGGACAAAGTTGGACAACTAACATTGCCTGATTACAAGACTTATAAACATCTTATAATCAAGACAGAGTGGTATTGACATAAAGATAGGCATCTAGGTCAGTGGAATAGGACTGAAAGTGTAGAAACAGATCCATACAGATATGTACAACTAATTTTTGACAAAGGTGAAAAGACAGTTCAATGGAGAAAGGATAGTGTTTTCAACAAATAGTATTTTTTTCCAACAAATAGTATTATCTATCACATTTAATCCTCCTAAGAAGTCTATGAGGTAGTTGTTATTATTCCCATTTTCAGATAAGGAAACTGAGGTCAAGCTAACTTGCCCAGTATTTCAAACAAGTAAGTGGTGGAACTGGGATATGAACTCTGTTTGACTCCACAATCCATGCTCTTAATCACTCCACCATATGTCATAACGTGCTCTCCAGGAAAACAAAACACCAGATGCCCACAATTCTGAAAAAAGCCCAGGAAACCATTTTTAAGACCTATGATTATTTAGTAAGTAAATTGACATTTTTAAAATTATAGAGATGAATTCATTTAACCTGAACTTTCTAAAGCTCTACTCCATATATCTACAGAGTAATATCAATAGAAGATTTTTTAACCAACCTCTACTTTAACCGTCTCACCAGATTAACTAATGATCCCTACAAAACACACTGATTGATGACCCAAGCAGACTGCATACTTGCAACTATAGACAACTCTGCAGTATGCACTTCTAATTAAGCTGTCTGTACCAAGAGTCAATTGTATTTTTCCCCAAATCAATTTATGTTGGTACTGTTTGTTGCTTGTTATGTAATTTAATCAAGTATTATAGAAAGCCATATGAGTACAAAAAGAATTGTTTTTATAAAAATTTAGTTGAATGTTTGAATTGCCTTTGAGTCAAGTGGGTAAGCTAAGTAGAAAAACTTAGAAGTTTTTCATAAAATTATAGATTGTAAAAGAATTCTGTACACATCAGACAGCTTTGCAAATGTCGAAATTCCTTAAAGAACCCACTTTAAGGTTAATGAAACTTGAAAAGTAGATGAAGTATTGTAAGTGTAGTTTATGCAAGAAAGATGACGGGAAACTCCATAGGCAAAGGTGTATAGGCCAAGATGAGGCCATGTCTTCATAAAAGATTGACTACAGAGTGTATGTTTATACATCTTAAGTTTAAATAAAACAGTGAAAGTTTCTGCATGTATTTTTATTATATCCTCACTCTAACTTTTAAATTTCACCCACAATATACCAGCTTTAAGAGCATAGAATAAGAACACTTCTACTTAATGGATGCTCCCTGGGCCAATTCTAGATCAAATTGTAAATTAGGAGAATTTTTCCTTTCCCCTTAGAATCACACTTCATCTGACCTACCTGCTTATCTCCCCAACCCTGCCCCCCATAGGCAAGCAGTACCTTTTGGGTTTAATTTAGTGGTATTAAACTGGATTGAGAATCAGAATTATCTGGGGTGCTTTAGAAATACAGATTTCTCCAGAACCCAGTCTCCAAAGGTATGCTTGTAGATGGAAGGGAGGGCCCAGAGATCTGCTGTTTATAAAGCTTTCTAGATGATTCTCATTACCAGCCAGGTTTGGGAGCTGCTGCCCTATTGCACTGAAGAATAAATGACAAAGAGTAGCTTTAAAAGTTACCTGGTGGGGGCTTCCCTGGTGGCGCAGTGCTTGAGAGTCCGCCTGCCGATGCAGGAGACGCGGGTTCGTGCCCCGTTTCGGGGAGATCCCACATGCCGCGGAGCGGCTGGGCCCGTGAGCCATGGCCACTGAGCCTGCGCGTCCGGAGCCTGTGCTCCGCAAATGGGAGAGGCGCGCATAACGCAAGGAAAAAAAAAAAAAAAAAAAAAAAAAAAGTTACCTGGTGGGACAAAATGACAAAAGAGTTGGGGATGTATGCGATTGACATTTTATCATAAAATGTTAGTGTGTTTTAAAAAAAATGCATAGAGGGGGAAAAAAAGATCCTGGAAGGAAAAAATAAGCCTCTCAGTCTCACATTTTAAGATGATGCTCAACAAAAGTTAAAGTGAATTTTCTTTAATGCAAAAGGCAAACCCTTTTGTCATTATTGTTGTTTTTAATTCCTAATTATTTTTAAAAAATTTTATTTTATATTGGACTGTAGTTGATTTACAGTGTTGTGTTCGTTTCAGGTGTACAGCAAAGTGATTCACTTATACATATGTCTATTCTTTTTCAAGTTCTTTTCTCTTTAGGTTATTACAGATTATTGAGCAGAGTTCCCTGTGCTATACAGTAGGTCCTTGCTGGTTATCTATTTTAAATATAGTGGTGTGTATATGTCAGTGCCAACCTCCTAAGTTATCCCTCCCCACCACCTTTCCCCTCTGGTAACCATACATTTGTTTTCTATGTCTGTGAGTCTGTTTCTCTTTTGTAAATAAGATCATTTGTATCCTTTTTTTTAGATTCTGCATATAAGCAATATCATGATATTTATCTTTGTCTGACTTAGTTCACTTAGTATGATAATCTCCAGGTCCATCCATGTTGCTGCAAATGGCATTATTTCATTCTTTTTAATGGCTGGGTAATATTCCACTGTATATATGTACCACATCGTCTTTATCCATTCCTCTGTCGATGGACATTTAGGTTGCTTCTATGTCTTGGCTACTGTAAACAGCACTGTAATGAGCATTGGGGTGCATGTATCCTTTCAAACCATGGTTTTCTCCAAATATAGCCCAGGAGTGGGATTGCTGTATCATATGCTAGCTCTATTTTTTGTTTTTTAAGGAACCTCCATACTGTTCTCCATAGTGGCTATGCCTATTTACGTTCCCAGCAATATTGTAGGAGGGTTTCCTTTTCTCTACACCCTCTCCAGCATTTATTGTTTGTAGACTTTTCGATGATGGCCATTCTGACTGGTGTGAGGTGATATCTCATTGTAGTTTTTATTTGTATTTTTCTAATAATTAGCGACATAACATGTTTTCATGTGCCTGTTGGCCATCTGTATGTCTTCTTTGGAAAAATGGCGAATCCTTGAAAGGACAACTTTTAACCACAATAGAACCCTTCCTTTCCATGAAATCTCATGTGAAAAAAAAAATGCAAAACAGAACAAAGAGCACTGCTGTGGCTGATGCTGGGTCAGTGAGGTCCTATCCATTTGATATCCCCCTCTTCCTTGATGGAGGCCCCTAAACAACTTCTTGGAACTCCTGGAGAATCCCAGGCAACATTTTGAAAACCACTGGTATAACCAAGCCCTACAGGGAACCGGAAATTCCCTCAGGATGAAAGGGTAGATCTTGACATACAATAGAAATAGTGTTGACCCAACAGCAGCTCTCAGAGTGGTGTTGTCAGGACAGCCACACTGCCCCTACTCGTGGTTTAGTGTAAAGATTTGCTTCCCCAGCTTGCTACTGACTCCCCCACTCCCTAACCAGATCATGGCTTCTGTTTACTGAGAACTTCTCGTGGATTCTGTGCACTGCTTTTTCTCCGTACCACCTCTCCTGTATCTCTGGGTGTCTCTCACATTCAGATGCCCCGAAAATCTGATTGCGTTGCCCAGTTAATATTCAGTATAGAGTCTTTTGGGGCAAACTCTTGTGTCAAGCTATCTTATGGGTCACAGACCAAGTATAGATTATAGGTAACTGTGTATCTTTGAGTCATTTGCCACTTCCGAGAATATTTTGTTAATGGTACCAGGGTAATGAGGTTATATGATATAAAGTATAGTGACATATTCATAGGGAACCACTGTAAATTGCTTTTTTTCAGAACTGGATTGTGAGTGGCAATTTCTCAGATTATCATGACAGCACACTGGGGTATCAGAATCAATCAATAAATACAAATTTAAGCCATAATATATAATAAATAATTATAATAAAGTTGCAAGTCTAAACTTATTTGAGCTTATATTAATAAAATGACCAAATTTGAGTGAAAGGATAAAAATAGGAAAAGCATAGACGTATAATTGTAAGTTTTTGAATGGATGGAGATTTCCCCCTTTAAGTCACCATTGCAATATGAATAGCTTTTTAAATATGTATTGACTTAAAAAGAGTCCCTCTCTAGGGGGCTTCCTTGGTGGCGCAGTGGTTGAGGGTCCGCCTGCCGATGCAGGGGACGCGGGTTCGTGCCCCGGTCTGGGAGGATCCCACATGCCGCGGAGCTGAGCCTGCGCGTCCGGAGCCTGTGCGCCGCGGCGGGAGAGGCCACAGCTGTGGGAGGCCCGCGTACCCCCAAAAAAAAAAAAAAAAAAAAACGAGTCCCTCTCCATTTACTTCTACTCCTTCTTATATTAGTAAAATCCAGCTATTTTGGAAATGAAACAAAAAATCTGCAAACACACATTATGAAATATGAGGAATCTTGGGACTAACTGACCACTTCAGTGATTATGAAGACTGTAAAGTATTTTAAAAAGCACATTTTTCACTGTTCTTCATTAAGATCTGATTACCTCACCCATTAGCATTTGGCTCTGTTATTATTATGACTGTGAAATACTGTAGATGTTGCCACTAATGGATAAAGAAAGTTGACATGGTTATCTTGATTAACTCATCAGTAATCATTTGGAATAATTTTTCTTCATTCAGTGAATGGATCATTCGCATGCCCTATAATAATTGTGTACATTGAGGTGCAGGAAATTAGCATAAAAATTATCCCTGGAGAGCTAGTTTCCACTTCTAATACCACTAAAAGTTAGCTCAGACTAACATTTGAAGGCTTTATCAAATGAGTGAGATAAAGAAATGATTTCTTGGCCATTTTTTCCTGTAATGCTGTTATTAATACAGCCTTTCATTTTTAGGGTTCCACACATATTAAGAGCAAGATTAGAAATGTAACAGCACTCCTAAGTCTTCTTTCTTGCTACTTTGTTTTTGATAAGGGGAAAATATCAAGCAGCTGTTATAAAACAATATAATAGGGACTCTATATATAGATCACACAAGGAAATTATTCCACTCTCTTTTTCCACTGATGAAGAAGAGAGAAAATGGTGGCTTTTCATTTCCAATTCTTAGAATGGAATTGAGATTTCAAGTAAGTTTTACACAGTTTAGGCTTCATGTCTCAGCTACTGCCAGAACAACTTAGAAATGCAAACTTGGTTCTAGAAGTTTCTTATCATCTGATCTAGTCCAGAACAGAAAACTGAGAGACTATGATTTACCCAAAGTCATTTATTCAGTAAACAGCAAGATGGAATGTCTCACCCAGATATTCTGACTGAAATCCAATAATTGCTTTTTTAAACCACAAGACATCATTACCACAAATACCTTGAATCTGGCATGAACCCAGACATGAAGATAGTATGGAAAATGTGGCTAGGGGACATAGCGAGAGGCTTCCAGATTATTTTTCCCTCCGTAGCAATCTCTCCTTAATTAGCTCAGGCATGTATTGATTCTGGCTGGTCTCCATTTTTTTTCAGGAACTTAGGCAATGAACGACTTCAGCTGTTGTCTTATCTCATAAAGGCCTTGGCACTATAAGTCCATTTGTTTTCAGGTACAGGTGAGCATATCGATTCTGACTGACATAATCTATAGGATTTGATTTCTGGTTACCCTTCCAGTCAGGGTTTACCTCAGTTGATTGAAGCAAATGATAACCAGTCTGAGGTCACTGGTGGAGTTCCTCCATCACAGGCAAAATTTCGTTTCAAGACCACAGACTGGACTTTGAACTCTCACCTGGACTTTGAACTCTCACCTAGTTTACAGTGGGGGGGAGGATGTGAGTGGATCAGTGACTTACAAACAACTTGGCATTCATTACATGACAACTTGGCATTCATTACATGACAAGATGATGCTATGTATAACTAGATACTGATACCTTTGGGGTTTCGGCAAAATCCATATTGCCAGGACTTTGGGGCAAGTGATAGGCAACAGAAATATAATGCAAGCAACACATAATTTTAAATTTGGGGAATTCCCTGGTGGTCCAGTGGTTAGGACTCTGCGCTTCCACTGCAGGGGGCCTGGGTTCGATCCCTGGTCGGGAAACTAAGATTCCATAAGCAGTGCAGAGCGGCATGCGTAAATGAATGAATGAATAAATTTGTTATTTCCCACATTAAAAAAAGTAAAAGAGAAACATGATATTAATTTGAACAATAAATTGTATTTAACCCAATATGTCCAAAATACTGTAATTTAAACGTGTAATCAACATAGAAATTATTAATATTTTATATTCTTGTATTCATACTGTCTTCAAAATCCAGTATAGATTTTATATTTACAGAACATCTCCGTGTATACATAAAATTTACAGTTAAAAAACAGATTCCTGTACCCAAGTTGTTCCAAATGTACTTAAAAGTTTTCCAACAATTTAATCAATTATCCAAAACTAATTTCCTTTAGTATTTGCAACCACATTGACAAAACTTTTTTTTTTAAGGAGATTTGATTTGACTTTGAAGCAAAAGCATATCAGTTTCAAAACTACATCTGTCCAGGTTAAATAAATTCACTCTCTCCTTTGTCCACTCAGGATTATTATTTTTTAATTAATTAATTAATTATTTTTGGCTGCATTGGATCTTCGTTGCTGCATGCAGGCTTTCTCTAGTTGCAGCGAGCAGGGACTACTCTTCATTGTGGTGTGCGGGTTTCTCATTGCGGTGGCTTCTCTTGTTGCGGAGCACGGGCTTCAGTAGTTGTGGCATGTGGGCTCAGTTGTTGTGGTTCGCGGGCTCTAGAGCGCAGGCTCAGTAGTTGTGGCGCACGGGCTTAGTTGCTCCGCGGCATGTGGGATCCTCCCAGACCAGGGCTCGAACCCGTGTCCCCTGCATTGGCAGGTGGATTCTTAACCACTGTGCCACCATGGAAGTCCCCCACTCAGGATTATTAACATCAAATTCAAAAAGTATTGAAATACAACTTTATATTTATCAATATCAACAAAGTGTTCAAATTTTCTTTGTCCTTTTGGCAGCCAATTTTCATGAAAATACTCTGCATATTGATTCATGTTACTAAAAATCATGTGTAAAATCATTATTATTTGTATTATGAAAAGTTTTCATTTCAACATAAACTGTTCTGTCTAGCCAGAGTTTTCCCTTTTCTTGGTGCTTTAAATTTAGCTCATTCACATGCACTGTAATACCAGGGAGAAAATGTAAATCCCACTGCATTTTTATCTTTGGTTATTGAATACTTGGCAAGCATCCTTTTTTTCAAGACAATCAGAGTTAACAGTAAATCTGTAAAGCGCTTCCACAACTCAGCCAATGAGCATTGGCAAAGAACACAAGATCATTAAACCCCTTGTCTTCTATTTCTTTCAACAGTTTCATAAATCTCTGATGATTCATAGCATTTGCACATATATATTAAAAGATTTTAACAACTATATCCATAACACTGTCATAGAGTCTGCCTCAGCAAACTGAGTACATGAATTTTCAATAGATATCATATAAGTCATATAAGGAAAACATTAGTCACTTGTTTTAAAATTCCAATAAATTTGAATTTTTTACCTAATGCAGTTGGAGCACCATCCACTATGATAAAACGTAGTTTTTTTCCAAATCTAGCTGAAACTCCTCTTTGACAGATGTAAAAGACTCAAATATGCACATCATGAGTTTGATTTTAGGTCACAAATTGACATTTCTTTGAGAAATACATAACTGAATAATTAATTGGGCGATATCTCTTGTGTAGCGTGGTATTTAAAGCTAAAGAAAAATATTTGCATTTTTCAAATTTTGAATCAAATGATCTTGTTAGAAAGGTCATGTTTGGGCAGCTGTTTGGTGCCTTAATTAAAGATCTTTCACTTTTTGTAAAATATCTTTCGTAGTCTTTTCCTTATAATTTTCTATCTCAACTCCCATAACTGGAATAATTTCTATTACCATTCCCCTATCATGTGTGTGTGTGTGTGTGTGTGTGTGTGTGTGTGTGTGTGTGTGTGTGTGTG
>NW_006771471.1:829115-904711 GCF_000442215.2 Lipotes vexillifer | reverse complement strand
GGTCCCTTTTTTTTTTTTTTTTTTTTTTTTTTTTTTTTTGCCTGTGCCCTGCCACTTGCAGGATCTTTGTTCCCTGACCGAGGATCGAACCTGTGCCCCTTGCAGTGGCAGAGTTCTAACCACTGGACTACCAGGGAATTCCCAAAGCTCAGGTCCTCCTAAAACTCATTTTAAAAATTTTATTGGGCATTACATTCTTTATTTTTAATTAATTTATTTTTGGCTGCATTGGGTCTTCATTGCTACACTCGGGCTTTCTCTAGTTGCAGCGAGTGGGGGCTACTCTTCGTTGCAGTGCGTGGCGGTGGCTTCTCTTGTTGCGGACCACGGGCTCTAGGTGCGCAGGCTTCAGTAGTTGTGGCACGCGGGCTCAGCAGTTATGGCTCACGGGCTCTAGAGCACAGGCTCAGTAGTTGTGGTGCACAGGCTTAGCAGCTCCACGGCATGTGGGAATCTTCCTGGACCAGGGCTTGAACCTGTGCCGCCTGCATTGGCAGGCGGATTCTTAACCACTGCACCACCAGGGAAGTCGTGGACATTAAATTCTGATATCAGGCAACTCCTCTCATCAAGTTTTTTGACTCTTAAGGGGAAACTTTTTATCAATTTCACTACATTTTGCTAAAAATCTCTTAATGTTATCCATTTTATTATCTTAAAAAATAATATTTTACACAAACACAGCTTTTTCACTTTGCTCTGCCACAGCAGATTGCAAATACCTTTTCCCGTGAAGTATGCAATATACCTTCTTCCAGTCTCTTTTTTCCTTCACTGTTGTACTAGTGCATCTCCCCTCAATTCTCCACCAGTAGTATGTCTTCATTTTAAATTTAAAGTTCATTCACACTTATCTTTACCTAGAAAATTAATTCAGTTATTACAATTAAAAGAGTAAGCATTTCAATTTGTATCACTGTAACTTGCGCTAATCTGAAAACAGTATTCAAAGAAACATGTTATTGTGTTACATCGATGCATAGAAGAAAATAATTTGAACTGAATTAATCCTTCAATTTTGTGTTCATGTAAAATTAGAAAGGACACATGTGCCCAAAACACCCACTATAACATAGTGTCTGACACGATACAACAGTTAAAGTGCAGTACAGACTTACCAAAACAATAAAGTTATACTTTAGGAAAAGTATTTTACACTGCTTCATTTTTAAAATTAAAACTAATTAAAATTAAACAGACTTACGCATTCACTTCCTCAGTCATCCTAACCACATGTGGTTAGTGGCTACCATATTGGACAGCATAACTATAGAGTTTTGTGGACTGTATCCAGTTTGAGAATTTACCGATGTTTGTTTTTGTTTGGTCTTTCTCAGTCTCTTCTAGTTTCAGGTTAAGTTTTAGAGGCTCTAAACTTTTTCCCACAGACCTTGCTTGTTTCTCTGGAAGCTGCCACTTGTTGAGGATTAGGAAGTAATTGAAGTAATAGACATAGCATTCAGGCTTTCACAACAGAAATGGAAAGGAATGAGAAAACATTTATACTCTCACCTGTGCTTTCAATTTTTAGAACATCGGAATTGGTTATATTTTCTTTAAAACCTGTGGGGATAAAAAGCAGAAAAAAAAAAGATTTTTTTAACGTTAAGATACTTTTTTTGTTAAATTAGTAAAAATCTTTTTATTTTTCAATAACTGCCATTCCTAGCTATTTCTAATTCATTCATAGTTCTACCTTGTAAGTAAATAATTTAACCATTTTTATACCTGGGTCCATTTAAGGAGTCAAACCTTCACCATTTCTGGCATTTTGAAATAACCAGACAAACAAAACACAGGTCAAAATATATTTATGTGGATTTATCCACAGTGTCATAACAACTCTGTTCTGTGTATATGATGAGATATTGAGAATTACAAGTATTAACACGTCATTTCCCAGTACTTTACCCTGCTTATGAGCCTAGCTTGGACAGTCAAAGCAAAGAAGAATCTTTTAAAATGACCAAGTCCCCAAAGTTCCATGTGGGTTCCTGACCTCCCAGAAACACAACAAGATCTCCATCCTGAAGCTCTCTGCTAGAGATCAACTCTTGCCAAGCACCTCAGTTTTTGGCCTCTGTGGTCTGTCTCCTTCCTCTATTCCAGGATAGGTTCTCTTCTTTTCTCTCGGCTCTCTTTCTACAGAAGAATAGACTGGTATCTTCCTTTCCTATATGAACTTCATCTCATGACTGGCACAAGTTTCTTAGCCAAAGGACCCTGCTACCACTTTAGTCAAGGTCTCAGAAGTTAGTTAATGAGGACATAAGTAGATAATAAAGGATAATAAAGATTTCACATCATCTGACAACAGGATGCCAACTCTGTTGGTCATGGACCAATTAAGAAAGACAAAGGACACACTTGTGACCTGTCTTAGGAAAACTTACCTATCAATAAGCACAAAGTAGTGTGTAGAATGGACTGAATTTTCCGAATGCTGAGGGAGATAAGGGTGGTACTGGATCAATACCATAAAACCTTAATTGGGGACATTGAAGCATGCCTTATGCACAAATGTTTCTTCTATAGAACAATATCAGGGAAATAGGAGATGTTTACCCCACATCCCTCTCCTCTGGATTTTTTTTAATACAAATTTTAAAGGTTACACTCCATTTATGGTTATTACAAAATATTGGCTATATTCATCACGTTGTGCAATACATCCTTGAGCCTATCTTACACCCAATAGTTTGTAACTCTCATTCCTTCACCCCTCTATTGCCCCTCCCCCCCATTGTAACCACTAGTTCATTCTCTATATCTGTGAGTCTGCTTCCTTTTTTTGTTATATTCACTAGTTCGTTGTAGTTTTTTTAGATTCCACATATAAGTGATATCATACAGTATTTGTCTTTCTCTGACTTATTTCACTTAGCATGGATGCTGACTGCCCAACTTTCCCAGATAAATAATTCCTCTGAGTTGGAGCGCTGAAGGCTGCTATTTAATCAGAAATGTTAATAGACAAGATTAACAAATTAAGTTGTTTTCAGCCTTTTGTTACCACCAATTTTATGATTGGATTATTAGATTACTTGGCCTGTCACTCAGATGGTTCTGAGGGAATGGAACCCGAAGGGAAGCATTTTGACAGGAAGGAAAGTGAGGTGAGAACATGGGACACTGGTCTTCAGGTGCTCAGGATAGAAGAGCAAAGAGGCAGAAAGACAGCTCAGGACCTAGAGGAGAGGGAGAAGCCAAAAGACCTACAGTGCTACAAGGCAAGGCCATCAACAAGTGGACAAAGAAGGGAGGAACAGAAAGCATGCCCCAGCCTGCTGGAGGCATCTGGGGTTCACAGGGCCGCTCATTCGCCACCCCAATTAAAGACTCTCTGCTCCTTGCCTGGCCTTGCTGTGGTTTTCCCAGACAGAAGTGGCTTTGTTATTGGGCAAGCACCGGGGCCTGGACGCAGCTGTGAGTGTGTAGACTTCCTGGTTGCAGCCTTTCTCCTCTGAATGCCTCTCTGGGACCTCTTGGTCCCAAGCCTTTTATCTCCCGTGTTTCATCTGATTCTCATTGAGTATATTCTGTAATTTGCTTTGTCAACTGCCGCTCCCAAGGAATCATTCCCTCTTGATCTTTTGCTCTTCAATCCCTTTTTTTGTTCTGTCCAAAATGTAATTTTTAATTAATTTTTTAGCTTAAACATTTATCAAAGATCAAAAGTCAAAGAATCTAAAATATTTGTCACTAAAAAGAGCAGTTCCTTGCCTTTCCCACTTCACCCACGTTACTACATCTCTTTTAGTGCTTTTTTCCCTCTAATTTATCCCAAATTTTACATAACATAAATATACTGTTGCCTCTTAATTAATCAATTATGGACACTGTCTGGTGACTCTTTATTATGGTGGGCGAAGACTTAGTTAATAGCTCTCTCTCATATCCTTCTCCTCCCTCATCCTCCCCATTAGTTACATCGTAATGTTTGGGTTAATCCACTTTGAGTATTTTTAGCTGTTATGATTAAGCAAATACTGCTTGCTGCTAAGCCACATAGTATATACTATGATTAATTACATTCTTGATGTAATTATTTATCTTTCCAGGAGTTAATAATTACTTCATTTTCTTACTTTAAAAATATGACCTGTTCCATGAATTTGCATGTCCCTTTGGGAAAGGACCATGTTGAGCTGCTTTTTCTCTTTTCAGTTGTGGTACACATACTTCCAAAGGAAGTGCTTGCTTTCTGCTTTGAGTCTTGATGGCTGTTTCCCTTTTATTCAAAACCCCATAAAGCTATAGGTCCTTCTTGGTGACAAAAATTACCCCAGATCGCAGGACCAACACCAAGCCCTACACATAACTGGTGCTCCATAAATATTCCCAATTTGGTTTGTTGTCTGTGATTTTGTGCTATATTCAGCTCCTGCCAACACTTTGCATATTCTGTAGTAAACCAAGTTTTATTCACCAAGGTTGCACACACAGTGAGGTAAGATTCACACACATCATGTGAAGTGGAACCAGCGCTTTACACTGACTCTCAAGATGCACTTTTATAACTCTAGCAACTTGAGATAAGACCTGTGGAAACCCCATCCTTCTGGAAGATAATCTTAAATTTAGGAATAAACAGATGGTGTCTTAGAAGCTTCAGAGGAAAACAGCTCGTCACAAAGCCTGGGCCCTCACTCAGAGCTTATTGGATCTTATTTGACACACAATTCTAGGAAACATGATTATTTCACAGTCTTAAGCAAGTAGGAAGTAGCAGCAAACTAAAAAGGGGCATTAATAGAAGTAGACACAAGAACAGCAGGAGAAGGAAAGTTATCTTGACCTTAAGGAAAGAATAACAAGTCAAAATCAGAACTACATTTATCTGGTATCAAAACAGATGTTTATAATTATGATTTTTCATCATTCAAAAGGCATTTTAGACATGTTTCTTTCTCAAATTTGAAGTCCTGGTACTTGATAGAATCAATTTGTATTATCTAGAAAATATGTGTAATATTTTATCCTTGATGCCAGGTAAACGAGGTAGATTAAGTTCCATTTGGCCTTAACTCAGTGGCAATGGCAATGGCAAAATTCTCTGGCTGGAAAAGCCCTTATTTCTTATAGAATGTAGTTCTTAGGAACTTTACCTAAAGGCTCATAAGAAATAAATTGGAGTAAAACCAAAGGGATTTGTTTTACTCTATGTCAACAAAACCTGCAATAAAAATTTTTTTCAGTAGTTTTATTTTCTCCTGGGGTTTCATATAATGAATAAGGATGTCTAAAATGTTAGCAGTTTGTGAAGTAATCAGAACAGACCTCCAGTTAGGGAAAGCTGATGATTATATTTTATATCCCTCTTCCCAACCAAAAGCCCAGAATCTGGTAGCAGAGAAGGAAGTGGATCCATTGTAACCAGGTTGGAATTGGAAAGTCACAGCCTCGTGGTCATGCCTGGCCACCAAAATTGGGTTGGAAATGCTCCACATGAGAAATTTTATCTAGAGTGAAGTACATAGAAAAGCTTTGCTTTCCCTAAGGAACATACATTTTTTTTCTTGTTGTCCGAATTGAAAAACGTGCATGATTATTTAATTCATGTCTTTTTCTCCCTCTTGACTGTGAGCTCCATGGTACAGAAAATGTACCTGCTTTCCTTTACCTTTTTTTTTTTTTTTTTTTTGATCACACCATGCTCCTTGCAGTGGAAGCGCGGACGCTTAACCACTGGACTGCCAGGGAAGTCCCGTGTACCTGCTTTTCTGTCTGTTACATTCTTAGAACCTAGTAGAGTGCCTGGCACCTAATAGACTTTTAATAAACATCTATTGAATTAATGCTATTGAATCATACTCCTTTTTCATGTAGTCACCAGGAACCGCTGGGCTAGGTTTATAACTTAGCCACTACTGTGTTACTAGGTTGAATGGTGTTCAGATCTGTACTCTGTGTTTTTCACCTTCCTTAATTCCTATTTTAATATTAATTTCTCCTGACATATTTTTTATTTTTATTTGATTATTTTATTGCATGTTTTTCTGCTGTGGGCCACCTTAAATCAAGTGTTGAACAGAGTATAAAATAATTAAGTTATAATTAAAAATGGGTTATCTGCTACTACCAACAGTAACATTCTAATAAGTCTAATATTCACTTCACCTAATTTCTCCTAGATTGAAATACTGAGAAGGAATTGAGATTTTCCTTGGAACTTGCACCCACTTACTCTAATGGTAGCCAACATTTACTGAATATCAGTCTCTATTCCAGACACCTCACTTGTACTAACTCATTTAATCCTCACAACTCCTCTCAGACACTGAGAATGTGTCTCAAAGGAGGAAAGATCACAGGGATAAAGTGTTACTAAAATTGGATCATTCCCTGATTTATCAATGAGGAAGTTATCGGTCCATAACACAATATAACAGAAGTCTATAACAATAGCAGGTTGAATAAGTAAAGGTTTATCTTTCTCGTGCAAAAAAAAAAATTCCACTGGAAGGCATATCAGAGTTGGCATAGAAACCCTACAGTGCTCTCTGACTCCTGTCTTTCCATTCAGCATCGTTTGTATGTTTTCATGCTTGTTGCTTCATGGTCCAACATGGCAGCACTATCTCTGTCATCACATCTGCAGTCTGGGTAGGAAGAAAAGGAAAGGCAAAAAGCAAAAATGTTTGCTAGCTGAGTGTGTCTCCTTTAACAAGAAAACAATAGCTTTTCCTAGATGGCTCACCAGGTGACTTTCACTTATATTTCTTTGGTCAGAATGAGGTCACATGGCTACTCATTTCACTTATAAGGGAGGCTGGGAAGTGTGGTGTTTTTAGGCAAGGCACACTACTATCCCAAATAGAATCAGTCGTAATTCAATTCAAGTCCTATCAATAGTGTCTCTAATATTCTCAAATATGAGTAAGCAATACTAATATATCATGGAAATTAGAAGAACGTCAGACTTTAAAGAGGTAATAGAATTGGGCCTATTTTTATTCCAGTGTTACTTTAGCATAAGAAAAATTTTAGGCTTTCATTGTACTACAGGTCTACATCCAGTTTCTTACATATAATCATATATGTTGTAATGTCTTTCTGTGCACTGAGATATCACCAGATATTCTGTGCTAGGAGAATTTATGACAGTGGTCTTGCAAATATTCTCATCCAGAAAGGTTTAAAACTCATCAGTCTATTTAAACTCTCACATACACACAAAGACAAAAAAAAAAAAAAAAGTGTTAAGCAGTCAGGAATCAAGTAAGTGAAGAACATTTAGTGATAATCAGGATTAATTTTGAGGAAGATGATTCTGTTGGGGTTTTAGAAAGAATAAACAACAGACATAATGAAATATTTGCAGTATTTTTTTCCAATATATGTGAAGGGAGTTGTTTTCCCAACAAGATGTGATATCTATTATATGAGTATTAAATATAATTCTTATAATTACAGTGGGGAAGAAATCTTCAAACAGTCTATGGTTTAAGTTAAGTTTATCTCCTTTATCCAAACCCCTCTTTAGCTAGATAGGGGAGCTATAATTCCTACAACTTCTAAAAGATTGGAATCTACGAATGGGTTGAAGAAGTTGTTTGTGGTGCAATATAATTGCCCAATAGTATTCTCTACAGAAAACAACTTACTAAAAATATACAAGTACTAAGAATACTAACAAATAGCTTTAAAATCATCAGAACCGGGCAGCTGAAATTAAGGCAGTGGGTCTCTTAGAGGATGTTAATTGTGTTCTGCTGTTCATTTTAACTTCTTTACGTTTGTTTGGTTTTTACAGGAATTGTGGTTTGAGGGAGAATTCAAGGTATCTGTTTTCTGTGAGGCAAGCCGTTCTGTGCTTTTACCATCCCCTGGTCAGGATGCCTTCCCTTTCTTCTCTGCCCTGTTGGAAACCTCTCTTCTTCAAGGCTGCACCTTCAGAGTCTTCCCTGATACCCTCTGTCCACCTCTCTCTTCTTCCCTATAATCTGATTGAATTCATTGTAGTAGTATTTGTATCATGACCTTATAATTTATCATACAAACTAGAACGATTTTGAAAGAGAAAGAAGACACTATTAAATATTATGCCAGCTTAATAGAAGTTAATCAGGAATATCCCAGGCAAACCAGGTGCATGGTTGCCCCACTTATTTGGTCCAGAGGCCTCTGACATCCATGAGGGAAACATTACCGTAACTGTCAAGAGGTCAAAATCATGAAAGTATGTTGGGGTTCCTTGCTGTCTCCTAAATCCTATATGCATTTAGACACGTAACCTGTCAGGACATCACCTATACACTGTAAGAAAACTACCTTTTTGGGTTTTGTCTCTCATTTGATGGTGATTTCTTCACAAAGAAACAACACCTTTAAAGACTTCACGTGTTGGGGGAAGGGGGAGGATGCTGGGCTGTCTGCTGGCTTCACAAACCAGCTAAGCGGTGGACCCCCTCTCAGCAGCGTCACCAGGAACACAGTTAAAATTCCTACCTCAGCAAAGTGCCAAATTGATAGGTCGTGATCCTCCTTGTCATTTCTTACGAGTTAAGGCACGAGTGTTGGATGTACAGTAGTTATATATCGCCTGGACCTTCTTTAAGATTCAGGACTCCATGGTTTCAGTGAAGTCCTTGTTCAAGCATTTGAGCTGCTATGATGCTGTTCTTTGAGAAAAGTTGTAGACTAGTCCACAGGAGTCCCAGTGGCCCATTTCCTCAGAGAGATAGAGTGGCTTTTTGCTATCTGTGTGTTGATTTAAGACTTTTTATGCCCAAAACCCCAACCTTCTCCTCACCACCAAATTTCTGGAAGACTTGTCTACCCTGTTCTCTTCCTCTACATTTCTCACTCTACCACCTTCAGGCTCCAGCACCCTCTGTACCATGTAAACTGTTTTGACAAAGGCCAATGATAAACTCCTGCTTGGGAAAGTCACTGGAAACTTTTTCATGCTTTATTATATATGAACTCTTCCCACTGACCATTTCCTATTTGATGGATGTTTTCTTTCTTTGACTTCTAGCATGTCACTCTCTTCTGGTTCTTGGTCTTCTCTGCTGACCCCTCTACCTTCAACCGCCTCTTGAATATCAGTGTTCTCCAGGTTTTGTTCTTGGCTATCTTTCCTCCCTACCCTCACATTGTTCCTTGGCAAACACATTGATTCCTATGGCTTCAACCACTACTACAAAACCAGCAATCATGAGTTCCAGATTTTCTAATCAGTACCATATTAATTAGCTTTGTTTTTATTGTAAAAATTGCTTCCATTATTCAATTAATGTGTTTGATTTTTAGAATTTCATAGAATTTCTCCCATAAGTATTCAAATCTACCCATCTTTGTAACCTGTCACACTACCCTTTGTGTATGAAGTTTTGGTTAAGTAATTTAGCTGAGTTCAAAACTCTACCACTTACTAGTGTGAGCTTGGGCAGTGAAGTATATAACCTCTTTGTGCCTCAACTTCCGTGTCCTATAAAACGCGCTTAATAATAGGAAATCCTACCTCATGTAGTTAAAAGGAAGATTACAGGAACTAAACTATATGCAAAGCACTTGGAACATGCCTAGCACTCAAAGTCCTGTTAGCTGTTATTGTTTTATGTGGTCACCTCACCTATACAGTGAAGATTCCTATATCTTTCTGCAAGATCTGTCCTCTTTCGTGAGCATTAAACTGCCTCTTCACACGGAGATCCCATAGGTATCTCATATGCAACACTGAATTTGTCATTTTTTCCAACAGGCCCCTTCTTCTATTCCCTGTTCGCATGAATGGTATCACTTATCATTCTCTACCCAGCCATGAAATATCATTGTTACTCTTAACTACTTGCTTTCATCCATCTAATTGGTCATGTTGCTGCTACCTTCCAAGTGTCATAGGTTGGACCCGTTTCTCCGTTAGCACTGTCTCTCATCTTCTCTTAACTTGACCCTCACTTCCTTTTCAGTTCGGTCTATTTCTAAGTCACCAGTCTGGTCACTTTACTCCACTGTTTAACAGTCTTTCAAGGTACTCCATTTTCTACAACAGTGCTATGCAATAGAATTTTCTGCAGCGATGGAAATCGCTATAACTGTGCTCTCCAGTACGGTTGCCACTCGCCACATGTGGCTACTGAGCACTTGAAATGTGGCTTGCACAACTGAGGAAGTGAATTTTTAATTATGTTTAATTCTAAGTAGTTTGAACACAGCCCCATATGACTTGTAGCAATCAGATTGGACAGCACAGATCTAGAGGCCAGAGTCCACCCCACCTGGCCTGGCAAGCCCTGTGTTCCCCACCCCCACACCCTATACCCTGACCCCAGTAGTCTGCTTATTCTGAACTTTTTTTTTGTTTTTTTTTGCGGTAAATGGGCCTCTCACTCTTGTGGCCTCTCCTGTTGCGGAGCGCAGGCTCCGGACGCGCAGGCTCAGCGGCCATGGCTCACGGGCCCAGCCACTCTGCGGCATGTAGGATCTTCCCGGACCGGGGCACGAACCCGTGTCCCCTGCATCGGCAGGCGGACTCTCAACCACTGCGCCACCAGGGAAGCCCCTATTCTGAACTTATATACATCTGTGTTTTCGTGTACATTCTGCCCTTTGCATACCAGGCCTTTATCACCTTCTTGATCTGATGAACTCTTATTCAGCTTTGCATCCTGGATCAAATGTCACTTTCTCTCAGAAGCCTTTTCTGACATCAAATACGGAGACACGTAGATTTACTTTTTCCTTCTTTGCCCTCTTGCACTTTGCATTTATTGCTATTGTAAGAGTTATACCACATTACATTTTAGCTATTTGTCTCCTCCTAAAAGATTATGATCCCCTGTAGAGTAATCCCTAGCTCAGTATCTCAGACTTATTAAACATGTGTTTTAAATATGACTAGAGAAATCGTTAGGCACTGTGGGCTGTGTGCGGTAGGAACTGCCTTCTGACAGGTACTTCCTTCTGGAGTCAGCAAACTGTGACATGTTTCTTTCTAACATCATGTAGCACCATGTCTTACACTCCCTTCAAAATATGAGTGAATGAAGGAACCAATATTAAATCCAAGACTGTAAGAATGGTTTCAAATAGATGGTGCCCTGTACAAATCAACAAGAAAATACATGCTGGAATTATTTTTGACGCTTTATCCCATTCACTCTCTTTAAGAAAATGGTTAGCCTCCTATATTTGTATTTCATCCATGTTTATAAATTTACAATTTGGGCATAATGAAAATAAACAAAATAAACATGTTGAATGAATAAATGAAACACAGAGAAATAGTTTTGATCAATCTGGATACCTAAACTTTGGGTTGTTGGGCATTAACAATCTCATGTTTTTCTCATCTTTAATCACCTTCAGTCACTGGTACACTGCCTGTCAAGGTACCAATTGAAACAACTGACTTTGAAATAGGTTGGCCAGCACCCCAGTGTTCATAGTAGCATTATTTGCAGTAGCCAAGACATGGAAGCAACATAAGCATCCATCGACAGATAAATGGATAAGGAAGAGATGGTATATATATACAACAGAATATCACTCAGCCATAAAAAAGAATGAAGTAATGCCGTTTGCAGGAACGTGGATGGACCTAGAGATTATCATTCTAAGCGAAACAAGTCAGAGAAAGACAAATATCATATGATATAACTTGTATGTGGAATCTAAAAAAAAAATACAAATGAACTTATTTACAAAACAGAAATAGACTCACAGACATAGAAAACAAACTTATGGTTACCAAAGGGGAAAGGGAGAGGAGGGATAAATTAGGAGTTTGGGATTAAAACATACACACTACTATATATAAAATAGATAACCAACAAGGACCTACTGCATAGCACAGGAAACTATACTCAATATCTTGTAATAACCTATATGGGAGAAGAATCTGAAAAAGAATATATATATGAACTGAATACTTTGTTGTACAATTAAAACATTGTAAATCAACTATATTGTAATAAAAATTTTTTAAAAATGGAGTGGCCAAAGATTTGGGGTAGTCATTCCGGCTCTAGAGTCTCGAGGCTGTACTCCTGTACTAAATCAGATTATCAGAAAGGCATACATCGAAATTCCCTCAGAAATACTAAGGACTACAATGTAATACTATGGCTACATTTTTCTTGCTGTTACTGTAAGAAATGGTTACTGTAAGAAATGGTTATATAAAATAGATAAACAACAAGGTTTTACTGTATAGCACAGGGAACTGTATTCAATATCCTGCAATAAACCATAATGGAAAAGGACATGAAAAAGAATATGTACACCGGAAACTAATGCAACTTTGTAAATCAACTGTACTCCAATTTAAAGAAAGAAGAAATGGTCATGCAGAGACTAGATTTTCAAGAAAATTCCATATTGAAGACTATTCATTATGGGGTTCAGTGCTTCTTATAGAAAGATCCATGTGAGAATTCTTCTGTTAGTATAGTACTAGAAAGATTTTATCCTTTATAACATACTTGTACACATCCTTTCATTAGTTAATGACAGCTGCATGACCCTTGACATTTCCCTCTGGCTGCTAAGAAGCTCAGAGTTAAGTTTTATACATCGTAATTAGTAATTTCCTTTTTTTTTTTTTTTTTTTAAGCTCAAGGTAAATTCCATTCTTTAATCTCTTAGCGGTTTTATTGCATCTATGCTATTTATTGTTAGTAGTCTCAGATCCTACTGTACTATCAAATATTCTTCTAGATATATTAAAACAAACAGAACTTCCCATTTAAAATTATATGTTTGTACATTATGTATTCGTATTTCCTCTCCAGCAGGACAGTTTCTTAGAGAAAGGAACTCACCTTTTCTCATCTGCTGCATCCTCTCTGTGGCTTTCACAGAGTCCTGCAGGCAGTCAGGGCTCAATAAATAGTTCTTGATTAATGGTATCAAAGCTAATTAATTCAGCCAAAACAGAAGTTTTGCGATCTAATTCCAATTAAAAAAAAAATTGCTTGTAAAGCTGAGCTATATTAATAAATCTTAAGACTGAAAACAGACTCATGAAATTATGTTCAACCTCATTAATATCAAAGAAATACAAGTCAAAATACTAAACTACTGTTCTTGGACAGTCTCATTAGCAAAGTTTTTTTTTTTTTAATGATGCTGGCAAGCATCCTGAGAAATAACTGGAATTCTGATCACCAGAGGTGAGAAAGAACAACCTTTCTAGAAGAAAATTTGGCAATATGGGTGAAATCTTCAAATGTGCTTATATCTTTGATACTGCAGTTTATCCTATAAAAACAATAGATATGGAAAAAATAGTTTACAATGAACAAGTAGTACTTTTCTAAAATCAAAAAATCTAGCCAAGACAAGTATGCATTTATGATTTTTTTTTTTTTTTTTTTTTTTTTTTTTTTTTTTTTTTTTTGGGTACGTGGGCCTCTCACTGTTGTGTTCTCTCCCGTTGCGGAGCACAGACTCCGGACGCACAGGCTCAGCGGCCATAGCTCACGGGCCCAGCCACTCTGTGACATGTGGGATCTTCCCGGACCGGGTTACGAACCCGTGTCGCCTGCATCGGCAGGCGGACTCTCAACCACTGCGCCACCAGAGAAGCCCTGCATTTATGATTTTAAAGCCTCAGTATGGAAGCAGCTAACAATAAAATGGCAGACCCTTCTGAAGAAAGCTGTTTTCTAGGTGTGGGTCAGGCACTTTACAGTGTCTGGACTTAGGCATATAATAGAAGCTCTATTAGGGCTTTATGAAGTACACTGCTTAATCATCTGAACCACGCCAAGAAGCTGGGGTTACTGAGACAGAAGGCTTCTGACACCCCAGGGCCCACACACAGACGGGAACCTGCTTTCCTAATCACCGTGGAGTCCAGCATACCATTTATGGTTTCTCCATTGGAGAAGCTCATAGCTAGCAAAGCCCCTCTCCAAAAAAGAGCCCAACCTCTAGGACTAAGGCAGGAGGATGCAAGAGAAAGTGGCCTCGTTACACTTTCTCTTTGGTTGCTGCACCCCAGTAAGTGGGCCTCCACCTTACCAAAAAAGGTGTAAAACATAGTGTTTTGCTTTCTAGCCTATTTTGCAAATAAGTGTTTTGATACACAGAGTAGTATTAAGAGGTCTGAAAAGAGTTAATATTGCCAGCAAAGCAATCTAATCCCTTATTCATTTTAATTCAATTTGGAAAATGTTACTGAGCACCTTAACAGTGCAGGGATCTATACTAAATGATGTAGAGTATACAAAAGGCAAACTAACATTCAGTAAGCATCTACTAGAAGTCAGGGGCCAAGCTTGAACTTCACATCCTTGATCTCTTGTATCCTCCCAATCATGCTGGGGGTCATTAATTTGATCCTCATTTAACAGATGACATAGAAGCGCAGAGCAGGAACTGACTTCGCCTAAACCCAGATACTAGCCAGTGAAGCTAACATCTGAACTCAGGTCAGCGTGATCCCAAAGTCCACGTTTTCCCCACTATTTATCAATGTATCAATATTTACTTTAGAGGTTTACAAGTCATGTATCTAAATATCTTAAAAAGGGAGAAGAAAAGGAAATGTCCTATAAGCTCAGTTCAAACATCTAACGGAAGGCAAAGGAAAGAGAGCACCTCTTCCAGGGACACTGGATAAACATCTTCACAAAAGGGAACAGAAGCATGTAAACCAGGCCGTGGAGTTTCTGTAAGATTCCAGCAGGATGGCAGCAAAGGTGTTTCAGCAGCTCACAACAGCAAGAGCAAAGGCACAGAGGTGGGACCCAGGGGATGTAGTATGTAGATTTCCTTAGCTAAGTTCTTAACAACAATGTAAATCTGACCATTTAAGAGCTCACTCTCTGAACCTCACATATTAGTCTTTCATTATACACCAATGTTATTTTCCCATTCACCAAATTACTTCAATACAGTGAATGTGGATTGGTTGCTAAGATTGAAATGTAATCAGCTCAGCTTGGTTAATGAAGAATATGAATGTTGATGAATGTGTGAGTTCATCTTTAGGGGCTGTGTCATTGTAACCTCACCACTCATTGAACTCAGCTCAAGTAGATCCAGGTTTTAGGATGGGAAGCCAGGCTAACTGGTCAAAACCAATAGAGACAATTCGGAAGCAGAAAAAACAATTGTACATGAACATAAAGAGTTAGAGATGAATGCGGTCTTCTTTCTTTTTTGTTGTAACTCTTCAGTGCTACCTGACAATCGATTCAATTTAATATAACCCCCTGGGAAGCCCACTTTCTTCCTAAGCAGGAAACCATAAAATGTCAGAAATACATAAAAGGCAGCATACATCTGGAAGAGGAAAGACAAGTACGCTTCTAAAAGGAACACCTGTGAGTTGAACCCTGAGAATTAAGCAGTTGGCACTGCTCATCTATTAACTTTTCTTTATTCCCAGCACAGGGAGTATGTTGAAAACTCCTCACTCAGTATTCCAAAGGAGATTACGAGCACCAGTGCTAGAAATGAAAGTCAAGGAGCATAAAAGGTATAATGATCAGTTTTGATAAAAACATGGGAAGCAGGACAAGTGACTGTTTGCTTTCTGTTCCCTCTATCTCCCCTCTCCCACTCCCAGGATGTGATGCACCACCTGACACCTGAATTCCTTCACAGCACAGTGGCTGCTCACCCACCATTGCTGACTGTGACAGCTCCCTACTTTCCAGTGCCCTGGATTTTCAAGCAGCTTCCCAGGGAGCACCTAAGTACTGTGGACAAGCCTCAGGGGTAGGGCAGGGGGCAGGGCCTTTGAGAGGTGGGTCCCAGACCCATTCCTCCACTTCACCCAGAGCTCATTGTTTTCATCTGTTTTGTTCACTGAACTTCCACCTAAGATTTCTTAATAAGAAAAATCTTTCATCACCAAAAGAAGTTTGAGAACGATTGTTGTACATCTCTGCAAGCCTGGGTTCACACTTTTCATCATCTGGCCCACTGGCTTCACCAGCCTCGTTTCAAAACCACTCTCCTGCCCATCGTTTCTCAGTACATGCGTTCTCTTCCAGACTCCCTCCAAGTTGTAAATAACTCTTAGGACATTTCTTTGACTCCTGGCCATGTCTTGCCTTGCACCCATCTCTGATGCATTTTCATCTCTGTATGTCCTGTCTGCCCAATGGACCAGAAGCTTGGGGTGAGGTGGGGGCCCCACCTGCAGAGACATTCAGCACTCACTCACACATGGGATCCTCACTCTTGGCTCCTTACCTCCCTGCCCTTGCTGACACCCAGAGACTGAGCCCCCCTTTCTCGAAGCTCACCTCCTACCTCTCTCAGTCATTTCTGAGGCTCCAGTGTATTCTGACCTCCCCTCCTCAGACCAGATGCACATCTAGTCAACACCCCATGATTTAGCTTACAGTCATTACTTGCCTTGAATCATTCTCTGGTTGTTTCAGGTGTTCTATTTGTCTCCCCCGACTGAGCTGCAGCCTCATTGAGGCAATGGATTCGTACTTAACACATCTCTATGTAGGCAGATGTCATGGTTTCCTTTTGGCAAACTACATTCAAAGGCCATTGGATGAGTCAACTCCTCCTTAATTCCAATAGAAGGGAATTTTCTCTGTTTTGAAAGGCCAACCCCATCTTCATATTCAGTGCTGCAAATAACTGCTATAAAAGTCATGATTGTGTATAAAACAATATGGTTTTTTTTTAATATTTATTTATTTAGGCTGCGCTGGGTCTTAGTTGTGGCATGCAGGATCTTCGTTGTAGCATGTTTAGTTGCGGCATGTGGGATCCTTAGTTGCGGCATGCACGTGGGATCTAGTTCCCCGACCAGGTATTGAACCTGGGCCTCCTGCATTGGGAGTGTGGAGTCTTACCCACTGGACCACCAGGGAAGTCCCTAAAACAATATGTTTTAAAAGGAGAGCCACAGCGCTTTTAACCCAATTTCCATCCTGATCAGGCTTTTGTAGTTGCAAATAACAGAAGCATAGTCACACCAGGCAAATGCATAGCAGTGGTGTTTGTGAGGATTCAGGGGAGTACACAGAATCCACAAATGGCAGGTGAAGTGACACCTTTCCTCCCCAGAACCAGAATTGTGAAGTAGAAATTGATTCCGCCCACTGCCTCCCCACATCCTCCCAGAGATTGCAAAGTTGACTTTTCAAGCCAGGGCAGTTCCAGTCCCTGGGGTCTCTCTTTGCCCACCTTTCTCTGTTTCCTCACGGCTTCTCAGCTCCTCTGTGGCTTCACAACATTATATAGAAACATACCTCTTTCCACAGCCCCAAATGCTGAGAAACCTTTCATTTCAGCACCGGCAACTCCCCTTCCCAGGTCCCTCTGTTCAAATCTTAAGAGAGAAGATCTGATTGGCTCAGCCCAGTCCTGGGTTGGGATTCCCCTTCTGTCCCATGTCTAGTAGGGGAGAAGGTGGCATGTTGTACAAATATGGACAACCTGCAGAATCTGGGGGAAAGAATTAATATTAAGAAGGAATGACTGAAAGACAAGGACTGATCTCTAGAGACATGAATTATTACTTGCAGCACATTAAAATGTGCCATTGGCTCCCTTTGATTTTACCTTTTGTTTTCCAAATGTGCTAGTTCCTCAAAAAATGCTCGTAATTTCAAAGTGCATAGACAGAAGGAAGTCAGCAACCTGGAACCCACCTGGCTTAGCCTGAGTGTGTCTGATCAGTCAAAACAAAAACCAGCAGGGTCTGTCTCAAAGAAGCCTCTTGTGTCAACCCTCTTAAAAATCCCCAAAGTTTAAATAGACTTAAACTTTGCATCCAAATTGGGACACTCTCTTGAGCTAAGAGCTTGTGTTCTATTATTTGTATTTGAGACAATTAAAAATGAAATTTCCTCTGGTTCTCTCAAAAAAATTTCATGTGTATGTGTTCCACGAGCTTTCCCCAGTGAATATCATTATATCATGGGATTTTTGAGTGCTGGACAGCACAGTGTCTGTTGTTCAACAAAGAATACTTTAAGATACGAGCTTAGTGTGTGAAAATCAGCACTTCTTTTTTTCAGATGAAAACTTTCAAGACAGATTTTTTAAAAATTCTGTCAAGTTTTGAGGTTGCCAATCTTACTTGCATTTTAAAAAATGAGATAGAAAACTTGTTGTCATATTACGGTATTATCGGTCTATGTTTCTCCACTCTGCAATTTTTAACATAGAAAAATTTCCCATAAGACCAAAAATAAATGAGCATTCCCACCAGACCTCTAACAAAAATATAGTCAAGTTGTAAACTTCAGAAACAAGAAACTTAATTCTCCAGGAGAGAATTACGGAGACACAACTAGCATTTTATGGACTAAAGTTATATAATACCAAAACCAAACTAAACATTTTTGAGACTACTTTTACCTTCAGTGATAAAAAATTATTGAATTTTCTGCCAAAGGAAAGACTTGTAGCACCTGCAAGACTCAGATTTGGCAGAAAACAAATCAGTGTTATTGGGCATTAATGATTTTTGAGTCTTTGAGATGGATTTTATAGCCAACAACAACGATTCTGTCTTACGTTGAATCATTTAGAAAGGAGGAATTTTGAAATTGGCATTTCCCAGACAATTTATTGCCTACAATTAAAGGCAAACACTGGTTTCCCCTGCTCTCAGCTTCACCTTCACTATTTCTGCGTAAGAGCGGAACTCCCTTAACAAGGTTTGTGTGTGAAATCAGAACTCTGCTGTAGGGAAGAAGCTCTTCAGATCCTTCCCGCTACAACTTTCTTCCTTATCCTGTAGATATGCTTTGATATATACAGTATTGTCTTTGTTTATATTCTGCCTAATAATCTACTTGATGCAATATACACATGACAGTATTGTTATTTTTAGCAGACAGGCAGATCCTTTTTTCTAATTCTGAATATAGAGATAACACATTATCCAAGAATTAATTGCTCCCTTCTCTGTGCTCCCATGGCCAAGGGTATTTCTGTTCTAACGCAAGTAACGTAAGTTGCCTTATATACTGATAGCTCATCATACCACAGATGGCTCCCTAGGTTGTATTCCTTGAGGACAGAGAGTGTCTCCACCATCACTGTATCTCCCAAAGTCCTTGGTGGTACCAAGGGACAGCTTGTGGATGTTCAGTATCCCATTCTCGGCCATCCCAAATAAACACATACTCCAAGGGAAACTGCGCTGAGCAAACATAGTCTTAAGACAATTTCTCTAGCCCACTCCTCTTCACCCTCCAACCTAACTGCATAACCTAAACATCCTTCCTGAATAGAAACTGAGCTGTCTGTCCCTTAGGAGAAAGGATAGGGAGGAGGGGAGGAGGCTTGGGAGAGAAAGAGAGAGAGGAGAAGGGAGAAGAGAGATGGTTAACGTTTTCTGAGTTCCATCTGCCTGGAATCAAGTTAAATATTAATACTTTACATGCCTTATCTCATTTAATCCTATCAATAGCCCTGGAAGGGGAATATTATTATTATGCTATTTTGCAACCTAGAAAATTGAAAAGGTTAAGCAGCTACCCAGAGTCACCAGTAAGAAGCAAGGCCAAATACTCAGAAATTGTGAGAGGATTGAATAAATGATCTTACCACTAAACATCAACTTTCCCCTGGCACTTCAACGGGAGGAGACGAGAACTGGAGTAAGATAAAAGCAGTCCGTCATTTCACTCCATCGCATTTCAGGAACACGCACGTTCACCTGCCTATCAGATTGAATGACCACAGAGGCCACAGAGACAAGAGCAGGTCCAGCATAGCTCCGGCATACCTTCTCATGGTTCTTGGAACTGCTAACAGGGACACAGCCAGTTGTTGGAGAGAGCGTCTACGGAAAGTAAGATCTAGTTTTTGCTACACCACAGCCTTCCGTACTCAGGATTCCAGACAAATTTCCACTAACAAGCTGTGTGCCCTGCATTCAGCGAATGTTTAAAAAGACTGAGTTCCTCTGGTTCTTGAATCAAATTCAGCATTAGGGAAGCCACATGTTCCTCCAGAAAGAGAAACCAGTTAAAGAAACCAGAGAGAAGCACCATGCTTCAGTGCCCCAAACAATCTCTTGGCCTCCAACTTCCCCAGCTGGGGCAGCCAGCTCCCCGCACACTCAATAAAACTCAAAAAAAAAATTTTTTTAGTCTAGTATTTCCAGAAGTGTGACCCCGTGTTAAAATTTCCTGGTACATTTGTTGGAAAAGCTCATGCCTCACCCACCTTGGACCTACTGAATCAGAATATCTAGGATTGGAAAAGAAATCAGCATTGTTAACAAGCTCCAGTGCTGCCTCTGTTCACTAACATCTCATCTTGGCTGTGTAAGGTGGGATGCTACCCACTTTCAAGGAAAGTCTCATTTATGTGAGAATAACCTTCCATTTAAAACATTCAAAACCCATTAGTGTGGCAAACTTTTCATTCCAGCGCCTGGCTTTGTAGAAGAAGCTGGGGACCTAAATTTTCAAGCTTTCTTGAAATTATACTCATTATATATGTTAATCATGGATCAGGGACTGTACATTATACAACCCATTAAGCTTTTGCATGTTCCTGGAAGACTGTGTTGTATAAAAATACAAATGATCCAGTGGTTAAAATAATTGGTTATAAGGAAAAGCAAAAATAACTATGAATGACCACATTGCTTACCCAGTTGACCTAAGTCATTAGCAAATGTAATGGATCGCGTAAAAAATAAGATGTATTTTGGCTTCTACAAAGTGCTCCATGAGCATCCACTGTAGTCCAGGATCTTGTTGCCAGCTCAGAGGATATTTACAGGACACAGTGTATGTGAAGCCAATGATGGTCCTCTAGAGAAAATTCACTATGAATTCATGATGAGAGAACATAATCTATTATGATAACCTGGATTTATCATGGAGAAGGAAGAAAACTTCACTTTTTTCGCTTAAATTAACTCTTCTGTACCAAAACCACCAAGATGTCTTCTGATTTAGCTAAGCAATGACCTACTAAATGAGCATTTCCACCAGTGTGTTCCATGGAACACCAACCCTAAGAGATGTTGGTGGGAAGATGGAAAGGGGTACAGAGACAGAGCTTCTGGAGCCAACACTTTTGGAAAATGCCACATTTTGGGGCACCTTTTGGAGAATCACAATGCAAATTAGAATTTTAAGGTTCTGAGAGTCCAGCAGTAAAGAACTTAAGTTCTGCATTAGTCAATGACCTTGGCTGCAGGCAGCAGGATGAGCTATACCTATCCTAAGTAGAAAAGGGAGTCATAGAGAAGATATGAAGTAGCCTCCAGAATAGATAGAAGGCTGGGAAACCAAGGATGTTAGGCACAGAAAAACAGTGAAACAATCTGGCTCGGGCACTGACATGGCCACTGTGAGTCATCTCATTCCTTCGACTTTGTGTCATTCCCCAGATGAACCATCTCAGGAGGAAGCATTTGGACAGACAAGCCCAGGTATGAAGGCAGAGAAAATTATTATCTACCCTGTCAAATTCCTTGCAGGGGGTAATGAAGACCCTCACTTCAGGACGTACACATAGAGAGTTCCCTCCCCCAGACTCACATACCCAGTAATAATTGTCTAGCTCAACTTTGCTTAACCCAGCATTTCCCAAAATTATTCTACCACCATTTTTTCACATAACACCTTTTAATAGAACACTCTTTTGGAAATGGGGTAAATAATAGTAAATGGCATAAGTGATTAGCATGTATGTGGGATACATGATTAATATGTATCATACATAATTAGTGTATCTCGTTATTAGCATGGTTAAGTTTGAAGGTATACTGATCTGTCATTTATGTTTGCAATAGTATTCTGAACAGGTCACCCCTGGGAAGGAGCAGGTTCTGAGACAAGTCATTCTACATGTTCCTATTCCCCCCATTTTTTTAAGCTACATGAACTTGGGTTAAAATAAATCCCAAGGGCAGCCTTGAGGGGGAGAAATCAACAAGAGGGCAACCTGCATCTCTGGGCATGTTGAAGGGGGTCAGTACCTCGTGATCTCAGTAACACTGGGGAAGAGGGTGGTTGTTTTCCTCTCCATTAATACAATTACTATAATCTGTAGGGCACTTTATATTTCACTATATGCTTCCACCCACCTACCTCTTCGATAATAAAAGCTCTGGGCTGATAGTTCTCATATGAGCCCAGGATCCTCTGAAATCCAGCACATAGACCTCCTTGCTCAGCAGCAGGCTGCCTCTCTGAGTCAGTGCCTATAAGTGTCTCTGACTATGAAATGTCACTGCAACAAAACCGCATTCCAGGTCTTACATGATGCTAACTGAGGGAAAGACCCTACTGTCTGCCTCTGTACCACTGAGGCTTCAGTTGTTTGTGTCTCCCGTTTTCCCACACTTTGGAGTCCAGAGTATTCACAGTCACATTAATCCCCAGGGAGTAAATGAGCTCAAGGCAGGGGAAATGAGGACCAGTATGGATGCAGCTGGCCCACAGATGACAGAGAGAGAGGAGCAAAGCCGGGTCTCATAAGCCTGCATGTTAGAGTCATCCAGCTGCTTTCAACCCTGAGAGGAGAGAGAGGTCCAGCATATTCATTCTGCCTTAATCATGTCTAAAAGAGGCATGGGTTAGGTCAGCCCCTGCCTGCTTCTGCTGTGCCCAGCCTATGTCAAGCACTAAAGGCCTGACCCTTGCAGGCCCAGCTGTGCTGCCCAGCTGTGCCGGCACAGTGAGTACCTGCTCTGGCAGCATGCTAGCTGCTCCTACCCACCAATGATCAGGCCCCAGACAGTCCACACTCATACATTGACCTTGAGCTCCAACATTGAACCTGACAAGTTAGCCAGGTGGTTGCCAGGAAGCTGCCACTTCCACTCCAGCCAGATGAGACACAAGCCCCATGTCCCAGGTCTCTGGGGTTGACCTATGTTTCCTGTACCTTCTCATTAATGAACCGCCCTATCACATAGGATTAGATTTGGCTGTGCCTAATAGAAAACCCAGAATAAAGTGACTTAAAGCCAGAAGATTTGTTTCTTTGGGTAAAAGAAATCCAAGTGTAAGTGGTCCAGTACTGGTAAGTTGGCTTCACAAAGTCATCGAGGAACCTTGGAAAAAACAGGGGAACTCTCATCTTTCTGCTCCTCAAGGACTCATGATCTAGAAGAGCTCCTAGAGCTCTATCCACTGCATCCACATTTCAGACAGTGGGAAGGGAGAAGGAAGGAAGACACAAGGGCCTTCCCGCAGCTGTCTATACTTCTTTCAGTGAAACTTTCCAGAATTCTTTCATAATCTTGACTTTATTTCAGTGGATAGAACTTAGACATATTGCCATATACAGCTTCAAGGGAGGCTGGAAACACAGTTTTATTATTAAATACATTGCCACCCCCAATAATATAGGGCTTTTATTAGTGTATTAGTGTATAAAGTTTACATTAATATAGGCAGTCCAAGCCTCTTTTGGTGGCTCCACAATTACCAGGATCTTAGGTTCCTTTAACCTTTCGGTTCTACTATCCTCATCATGGGACTTCTATGTTGTCTTAATCAGTTTGGGCTGCTATAACAGAACACCATGGACTGGGTGGCTTAAACAACAGACATTTATTTCTCAAAGTTCTGGAGGCTGGGAAGTCCAAGATCAATGTGCTAGCAGATTTGGTTCTTGGTGACTGCCCTCTTCCTGACTTGAAGGTAGTCACCGTCTTGCTGTATACTCATGTAAACTGTATGTATACTCACATGATCTTCTGTGTACAGAAAGAGAGAATGAGCTCTGGTCTCTCTTCCTCTTCTTATAAAGACACTAATCCCATGATGGGAGCTCCACCCTCCTGACCTTATCTAAAACTTCCCAAGGTCATCTCCTAATCCCATCACAGAGGGAGTTAGGGCTTCAACATAGGAATTTTAGGGGACACAAACATCCAGTCCATAATGCACTTGAGAGTCTATTATGACTGCTCCTGTTCCAGTGTTCACATCTATAGTCCAACTAGCTAGGAGAAAGAGAGGCTGGAGACTTTAAAGACACTTCCTAAAAGTTCCATATGTCACTCTTCTTGCATCCCATTAGCTAGAGCCTAGTCACATGGCCATGCCTTGCTGAAAAGGAGGCTGAGAAATACATCGTGGGTGGCCGGGTACCAGCTAATTTTGGGAATTCTTATTCTTGAAGATAGGAAAATACATATTAGAGACAATTATCCATTTCTATCACCATTTGCAAGTAAGAAAGACATAATGGATGTTGGATAAGCAAATAATAATACCTATATAACTTCCCTAATTCCACTGGGACATCTACTAGAAGCTGAGACTTGCCTTGGTTGAGAAGCTCTGTCACAGCCCTGACCCCTGGATTGGATCCCTTACGTCTAACTTGTTGGATTGGACTAGATTTTGCCTGTTTCTCTTGGGTTTCAGATGATGGTATTACCTTAGAGCTGGCCAATCATTCAGTCCTAACTACCCCCTACCCTCCTCCTTAACCCTGCCTAAGAGTCCCCAGCATATTTATATTACAGGTTTAGCCAGGTTTAATCAAAGAACAAAGAATTGTTGGTTACTTTAAAAAAAAATGTTTTCTACCCATTTCTGATCATAAAGTAGGTTTAGTATCATGGGAGTGCCTCTTTTTATTTTTATTTTTTTTAATTTTTATTTATTTATTTATTTATTTATTTGCAGTACGCGGGCCTCTCACTGTTGTGGCCTCTCCCGCTGCGGAGCACAGGCTCTGGATGCGCAGGCTCAGCGGCCATGGCTCACGGGCCCAGCCGCACCGCAGCATGTGGGATCTTCCCAGACCGGGGCACGAACCCGTGTCCCCTGCATCAGCAGGCGGACTCTCAAGCACTGCGCCACCAGGGAAGCCCGCCTCTTTTTAAATTGACCTTTTGACAGAACCAGATGGATTTGTATTTGTAAATAGAAGCAAGTGGATGAATGAAAGAATGACTGAGGTGAGGTTTTGGCTTCAACTCAACCATTGAGCACTTCATACTTGTCCTCTGCATGATAATATACGAAGAAACTCACCAATTTTGACCAATAAAATTTTGAGTTTAGCCCCACCATCTTGAAATAAAAAATTAGCCATTTTCAAATAGGCATACCAAGAGTAATAGGTATTTTTGTCAAGTTCAGGGAATTGTAGAAGTTTAGAGGTTATAGGCATCTCTGCTGGTCCTGCATGAGTCAACAGATCTTAGCACATTAGACTCAGGAAAGTTTATGATGCTACCATAATGGTACCCAAGTTCACAGCATCCTGAATACATGTACTTATGAGAATATTGACTTCACAATAAGGATATCTGGGTTTGTAACCCACTTTTAGCACTTTTTAAACTTTGTAACTGCAGATAAGTTTCTTCACCTAGAAGAGCTTCAGATTCTTCTCTCTAATGAAGATGCCAGCAATCAGTTGTTTGAAGATTAAGTGACCACATATGATGAAGAATCTAGCACTATGTTTGGCCTACAAATGACGGTCAGTAAATGTCTTCTGAATCTGAATTTATATAGAGAAAAAGTTCAGTGCTATTAATTAAACACATCCCTTTTTTAATGGACTTAAAGAATCTCATTCTGAATTTCCCATTTTAGAAAAACAAGCTAAATATTTTCAAAGCTCTGTAACTAGTGTAGTATTTAGTACAATGAGCTAGTCAGTTATTTTTTTAAAAAATATAAAAGCTTGTATTGGAAATTATACCCATAAAGTCCATTTAGTTTTACAGCTTAATTATAGGTAGTAAAACTTTACTGCCACATTTAACAGGTATTAACCTAATTCTTTTTAAGCAAAAGCAATATTTGACTGGAAGTGAACCTTAAGGTGAGGGGGGGTGGGGAAAGGAACTCCCTTAAATATTTCCTTAATATTTATTTTTCAGGAAAGGTCAACTCAGCTAATGCATGAGTTTGCTTAATGTCTTATTTGTGTTACCTCAACATTTTTAGTAAAACAAATTTGTTACTATGGTGTTCGATTTTAATATCACCACAAAATAGGCCAATATCAGGAAGGTGAAACCAACCATGAGTTTTGCAATAGCAAATTTAGTCAATTGAGTTTATAATGTGGTTAAAACAATTTTTAAAACTCAAGGAATATCTGGGAAAGATGAGCCTTTTCAGATTAATCTCTTACTGTATTTTGGAGGATTTGTCTCTTTCTTTCATAACAAAAACAAAAAAGAAAATGAATCTAGCCAAGTGCTGAAAACACATTACTTTTAATCTTAATATACTTCAGAGTGAAATCTTACCAGTATTTCCACCTTATTTTTTTTCACCTTATTTAATGTGTCCTGTATAAAATAAAATATTCTTTAACATACTCTATAAAAATCCATAAGACACCATTAGGTTCTTAAAATATGTTTCATATAGAATATTTATATCTCATAGCTTCAGAAGGTGCCAGCATATGTATTCATGAGCAGTAATACTTCTTGGGTGATTATCTGAAAGTCAATTTGACTCTACAACTATTTATTGACTAGTGTATAATCAGAGATAACAAGTTCATATAATGAGTGAGATCCACCCTTCATATCAGCATCATTTGTGGAGCTCCTTACTAGATACTCAGCCATGCGGTTGGTTCTAGAGATACAAAGATATGTAAAACTCAGCCTCAAGAAGTTTGTATTATTATTCTTAATGTTGATAATGCCAGCATATTACATTTGTATAGTACTTTTAAAATTACAAAATATAGTTGTAACCATTATTTCACTTAACACCCTCAATATCCTTGTAAGGTAGCTGTAGAGCAGGTAAAACCATTCCCATTTTATAGATTAAGTGAGCCTCAGCAATTAGGCAACCTGCCCAGGGTCACAAAACTAGACTGATGGCAGAAGTAAGATTAGAACCACATTTATACCTAAGGATTTTTCCACTTAATTAACTTCTTCCAAACATTTATTTAGGAAGTCCAGACATATTTATAAGATTTCTAAAACACCAAGGCAGTATGGTAGATGCCAAGGCCAAATGGCCAATATAAGAGGCATTAAGGAAGCTGTGGGGAGAGAACTTTACATTGGGACCCGCTCTGCACAGGCTTCAAGAAGAAAGTGAATCTGAACTGGTTATGAAGGATTGGTTAAGATGCAGAAAAGCAGGAAAGAACCAGGAAGGCATTGCAGGCAGAGTAAGCTTGATCCAAAATGTGTTGCTTGAAATACTATTCTTCCTGGAGCACAATAAGCTAAGGGTAATTCATATTTTTACCAACCTTAACCTTATGATGCCTAGCACTGACTCCCTGAACATTGTGGTTTGTTTAGCAGCGCTCCTGACTTCTTTCCATGACAGGCTCTCGATAAATGTTTGGTGAATGGAGAGATGAATAAATGGAGGAATCAGAATAAATGAATGGACAGACAAATATTGATTCAAGGATTGAAAAATTACAAGGATTCAAGGATTTGGAAATCCCATCACATCTCTGAATGACTCTGTTAATTAATTCATGCATCCTTTATACACTAATTACATATATCAGTTGTTCTCGAGTAGGGATGGTTTTGCCTCCCAGGGATATCTGGAGACATTTTTTGGCTCTCATGACCAGGACGGTACTACTGGCATCTAGTGAGATGAGGCCCGCGATGCTGCTGAACATCCTGCACAGGATTGCACAGAAGAGCCCCCAGTTATAAGGAATTATCCCTTCCAAAATTTCAGTAGTGCTGAGGTTGAGAAATCTTGCTTTATAATAAGTGCTGGTAAACATTTTGGCTTACTGATGGGGACAGATGTTTCAAATTGTAAACATTAATTATTATAGATGATAATAAATAATTATCAACTGGTAGGTACTATGGGAAAAATTGGGAAATACCATAACAAAATTATTAGGAAATTCTAGATACCTTATTGCTTCTGAGCAGGAAAAGATAACTGGTCATTTCCAGAGGACAGCATTCTGGAAAATCTCTGGCAAACTAATTAGAAACCCAAACACACCAGAAACCCAAAGATAAATTGGGTACCTTTCTGGGAAAAAAAATTTCAGTGCCTAAGGCAATTGTTCTGCTGTTGTCTCTCTGAAATGTGGCACCACCCCCAACAACACAGTCAGCATAAAGAAATTAAAAATAAATGGGAAGGGGCTTCCCTGGTGGCGCAGTGGTTTAGAGTCCGCCTGCCGATGCAGGGGACACGGGTTCGTGCCCCGGTCTGGGAGGATCCCACATGCCGCGGAGCGGCTGGGTCCGTGAGCCATGGCCGCTGAGCCTGCTTGTCCGGAGCCTGTGCTCCGCAAGGGGAGAGGCCACAACAGTGAGAGGCCCGTGTAACGCAAAAAAAAAAAATAAAAAAAAAAAAATAAAATAAAATAAAATAAATGGGATAGTGTTTGAGACTCATGGAGACTCCCATTTTCTTTAAAATGCAAAGACAAATTTAAAAAAATGGAGAACTATTTGGGTTTAAAAAGAGGTCCGGGGACTTCCCTGGTGGTCCAGTGATTAAGACTCTGTGCTCCCAATGCAGGGGGACTGGGTTCGATCTCTGGCCAGGGAGCTAGATCCCGCATGCTGCCACTAAGAGCCCACATGCCACAACTAAAAGATGCAGCAACGAAGATCCCGCGTGCCGCAAGGAAGACCTGGCGCAGCCAAATAATAAATCAGTAGACCAATATTTTTAAGAAAAGAGGTCTGTATCTGTTCAGGCTCCCTTTCTTGGGGGAATCAGCCCTTCTCCACTCCTTCTGATTCTGGGAGACTGATAATTGTGGGCCCTCTCATCTCCTACCCTGGAGCAGCCACATGACACAAGCTGGGCCAATCAGATTCTCTTGGGCACTCAGAAGGAGGTCAGTGAAGCAAATTCATTTGACGTCTCACCCTGGAGAGGTCTGTGCGTTTCTGCCACCATGATTCCCAGGGTTACTGTGATACTTGCCTTCCATAGAGCTTGTTATTCATCTGGCCTTGGTTCCTTGGAGGAACTGCAGCATTCGCCAGATAACTCGCTTTCTCTTTCTTCAGACGTTCTGGGTTAAAACCCTGGCTTTGACACTCACATGGTGAGTAGTCTTACAAAATCACTTAATATCTCTGTGCTTTAGTTTTCTCATTTGAAAAACAGGGATAATAGAAGAACCTAGCTCTCAAAGTTGGGGGGGATAAATGAAACAGTATAGGTAGAACTCTTAAAACAGTCACTGGAACAGAGTAAATTGTCATCTTTGCTTGAATCAGCGAACCCCAGCTGATATAGTTGGATATTTTGTTTTAGGAATGATAGTGGCTCAGAGAGAGGAGGAGAAAGAACAAGAGCCGCCTTTTTTCTAATTGCTCAACCATCCTGCCACCATGATTCCCAGGGCTACTGTGATACTTGCCTTCCATAGACCTTGTTATTCATCCATCCTTGGCTCCTTGGAGGAACTCCAGCATGGTCACTCTTGATAGTGTTGCCTGAAATGACCACCATTTATTTAACATGCATTGTCTTTGACTACTAGTGTCTTTTCCTAGACTGCATGGCCCTATGAAGGCAGAACCACACTTGGTATTTCTTCCTATCTTTCACACTGACAAGTAAATACTCAGTTAGGAATTGTTAAATAAATAACTATGGAAACCAATCTCCAAGATGCCCCTGATGCTCACCCCTTGGTGTTCATGCCCTTGTATATAGTCCTCTCCCACAGTGAATAGGGCTGACTTCTATATCTAATAGGATATTGTGTAAATGAAAGTTTATGACTTTTTTTATTGAAGTGTAGTTGATTTACAATGTTGTGCCAGTCTCTGCTGTACAGCAAAGTGACTCAGTTGTACAGATATATACATTCTTTTTTAATATTCTTTTCCATTATGGTTTATCCCAGGAGATTGAATATAGTTAGTTCCCTGTGCTATACAGTAGGACCTTGTTTACCCATTCTAAATGTAATGGTTTGCATCTACCAACCCCAGATTCCCAGTCCATCCCTCTCCCTACCCACCCTCCTCCTTGGCAACCACAAGTCTGATCTCTATGTCTGTGAGTCTGTTTCTGTTTTGTAGATATGTCATTTGGGCCGTATTTTCCACATATAAGTGATATCATATGGTATTTGTCTTAAATCTCTTTCTGACTTACTTAGTATCATAATCTCTGGTTGCATCCATGTTGCTGCAGATGGCATTATTTTGTTCTTTTTATGGCTGAGTAGTATTCCATTGTATATATGTACCACATCTTCTTTATCCATTCATCTCTCGATGGACATTAGGTTGTTTCCATTGTCTTGGCTATTGTAAATAATGCTGCAGTGAACATTGGGGTGCATGTATCTTTTTGAATTATAGTTTTGTCTGGGTATATGCCCAGGAGTGGGATTGCTGGATCATATGGTAGCTCTATTTTTAGTTTTCTGAGGAACTGAAGGTTTATGACTTCTAAGGTTAGATCCATAAAAGATGTTTGCGTTCCTGCCTGACTGTCTCTTAGATCACTCTCTCTGGGAGAAGCCAGCGACAGTGTCATGAGGACACTCTAGCAGCCTTACAGAGAGGTCCACATGGTAAGGAGTTAAGTCTCTTGCCTACAGCCAGCACTTACTTGCCACTTTGAACCATCTTAGAATTGAATCCTCCATCCAAGTCAAGGCTTCAGTTGACTGGTACTCTAGGCAACATTCTGACTCTAACCTCATGAGAAACCTTGAGCCAGAGCCATCTAGATAAGCCACTTCTAAATTTCTGACCCACAGAAACGGCGAGATACTAAATATCTGCTGTTATTTTAAGCCACAGAGCAAAAGATAACTAAAACAATAATTGATTCCATCCTAGGAGAAACACAAACTCCATGTTTATTTGAACTATAAATATAAAAGAAGGGGTGACAAATTTATTTGTTTCCTTGAGGAAACAGTTCCTATAAACAAAGTTACTTTAATGTATGATGACTCAGTTCCATTTAGAGCCTGAAGGCAAAAACAAAAACAACTTGCATATTGTACCAACTGTAATTCTTAGCATGTCAAATACTTAATAGTACTACCTTTTTAGGTACTTAGCTACTAAGAGATGAATGGTGGATTTCTCATAGAGAAAAGTCCTCTTTGAAAGAAGTTGGAGAGAAAGATTAAAAGTATGGTCACCAGGTTTTCTGAACCCCAAATTAGAAAATATGGTTGACTTATATGAAAAGAAGGAACTAGTGAAACCAAGATAGTCCTAGAAAATTCAAGAGATATGGTCTCATTACTAAGCCTGAACTGGTTGCTTAAATTGTGCTAAAGACTGAACTTAAAACTATAGAATTAGATAGCTACTATTTGAAGATTTATTCACAATGTTTTGATTTGTCTATGAGAAGAACAGCAGCTTTAAAAAGACCTTGTACCATCCTGAGAAGGCTAATTGTGATTTTAAAAAGTAGTACTGACTAGGAAAAAGCCTGCTAGGTAATGAAAAAAATATGTGAGTCATAGGCACTTAGAAAATCAAGGTACAGCATTTCCTCTAGAGTGATGATTTTAATAAACAAAGAAGACCTGAAGATTAAGTTTAAATGTGTTTTCTTGTTTCTTTTTGTCTGATAGTAGAATATAAATTTGATTCTACCTAGCAGATTCCCCACAAATTAATCTTTATGTAGAGATATTACAGGTTTTTAGCACATACATGCATATATGTATATACACACACATATATATATATATGGTGTGTGTGTTTCCATAACTGGAATGTTTCTATATACATTGCATGTAGAATAAGATTCTAAGCTCTGGGCATGCCATGGTGCCTACCACTCACAACTGTCTTGTACAAGCCTGCCTCTCTCATTCACTTTATCTACCTCAACCCTGTAGGCGTTTGAGTTTGAGACTCCTAGTCTAACCAATCACTAAGATCCCTTTTTTCTGTAAATTAGGTGAATCCGTATTCCTTCAGTGCTAAAATCCCATGAGTTAAGTTACCAAAGAGAATATCAAGGAATCAGAATAACAACTGTTTCTCTTGAGTTCCACTAAAACCATCGGAACAGTGAACAGATATGATATACACAGCACTTGAGAAGAGGTGGATTGGGGCTTCCAAAGCAATGTGACAGGCTTTACTCCAGATCTTTGTTCCTTACCACTATGAGGTCCAGGGCTAGCACACGTGTCCGTGGGATTTAAAACAAAATGATGGAGTGGCACATCATTAGACCACGATGTTCAAGGCTAATTCTGTGAGCCTCTGCGTTAATGGGGTGATATTGTGTTTGGCTTTATTCTATTAATATTTATAGAGTACTCATTACCATAGCGACTAAGCACTTTCCACAGAGAACTGATCAAATTATTAAGGAGAGGTGAATGGGAGAGGGGAGTTGAAAGGCAGCTTCTGCAGGAGTTGAAAGGCAGCTTCTGATCTCCCTCTAAATAACCCTTTCCTTGACCTTCCTGACAAAGCTGGTTCTCATAGAACATTTGTTTCATGCATTCCCTGCCAGAATCCTATCAATATCCAATCTTGGTTCCCTGGAACACTGCTACACGATGTGTTGGGCTCATCTTTGGCAAAAACAGCAAAATAGAAGTAGGTCATCTTCAACCCTATCTTGCCTCTCTGTGTCCCTTTTCCTCTTACAGGGAGGCAGTAGAGCATACTCTTTCAGAGCCAGGCTTTGAAATCAAATCATCTAAGTTTGAATTCTAGCCCTTCCACTTATGAGCTAGGTCTCCTTTGGCAAGTTATTTAACCGTTCTGCACTCAGTTTTCTTGTCTACAAAATGGGGATAGTAAGAGTAACTTCATAGGGTTATAATGAGAATCAAATAAGCTAATAAATATTAAGTGCACTAAAGAACTCCTGGTACATGGTAAATGCTCAATAAATGTTAGCTTCATTTCAGTGTATCCTCATCTTTTATTCCCAGTCACCAGAACACCCACACTGCCCTGCTCTTCCAGGTTTTCACTGAAGGGACAAAACTTTTTTCTAAGATGAGGCTGCTCCTAGACACTACACAGAAGAGTGAGGGAGGAAAGTGGCCCCCATCTGGCCAGATCAATCGGCCAGATCATAAAGACTGAAACTTCTACCATTGGAAACTAATGTCTCTGGGTCAAGCAGTTCCTTTCTAGATTTAACTTTCATGAAGGCAAGGAGCCTGCTTCAATCATTTGTCTCCAAATGTATAGCCAAATCTTCCCTCACATCCTATTCATACTCAGGTACAAATGAATAATTTGTTATCCTTCTCTGAAAATACGCACAAAGAGTCATAGCAAATCTGTTAGTTCAGGCTCTACAGCAGGTGGTAGGGGCCAACAAAACGTGATTGAGGCGTGCTCCTTGCCTTCTTGAAAGTTAAATCCAGCAGGAGAAAATACTTGTAAAGGAAATGTTTTACCCAAAGAAATGAGTTTCCATGGTGGAACTTTAGGCACTGATTCAGGAGGAATGTAGTGGGGTCTTTGTGAGTTCCTGAACCACACTGTGGGGAAGTCCACCAACTCTAGTAGAGGTAAGCCCAGTCCCAACATGGAGTCAGATGGCATTCCTCTCCTTGGAGCGTTTCCTGGTGTGGCACGGCAGTGCTGGTCAGTGCTACTGACTCATCCTTACACAATCACAAAGAGACATTATCTCAGACAGAGTCAGAAGCATCAACACCCAAACCCAAGAGTTAAGATTTCAGATAAGCACCCTTGAAACTTGGAAGAGGTTGTTTCAGGATAAATAAAGGGACACATCCCTTTACGCTGTGGGTAGTAAATTTGTTACCTCATCTGGAACTTGTTACTGCAAGAGCCTATATAAACCATAAAACTAGTTTCAAGAAGGTTGAGAGAAATGTATAAATGAAGAGTTACAAACAGGCTCTTGAGATGAAGTTAAGGAGGTTTCAGTTCCATAAGCATCTACCAAGGATATACTGCTATGTAATAACCACTGCTTTGGACACAATTCTAACTTTCTGAAGGTCCCACTCTCTTTTCATCAAATGCTCCTTGGTGCCACTTCTGAAGCAGGGGGCTGGAGTGGAAACAGTGCTTGCTAACTATGGGAAATTTCCTGTATCCTAATGCTCTTCATAGCACAATTTGCTTGCCAGATCTTAGTCAATACAAATCCCCTCTCTCCCTAACCTAGACCTTGGAGAATTGTTCACAAAGGGCAAATGGTTCAGCTCCAGAAGAATAATTGGAAAGCCTAACCTGAGCACTAGAAAAAGCAAAGGGAAGCCACATCTGCTCAAGTTTTTCAACAGTTTACTTGTCCAAAGTTGAAATACTCTGGCTACTTAAATGCTAAAGTCTCTTTTCACTCTCTTGCATTTAGCAGTTTGCAACCCATGGGTGGCATGACTTTAGTTACAGGTAAAGTAGGTCGTCTCCTGGGAGGAATGGTAAGAGGGGCTCCTGAGGCTGTTTTCCTTAGTACCCTTTTGCCTCAACTCATTGACAAATGCCCCCAAATACCACTGGGTCATAGCTTGGTCACTTTAGGTTAGTGATTCTTGAACTTTACCGTACATCAGAAACACCTGGAGGGCTTGTTAAACTAGATTGCTGTGTCCCACCCCTCAGAGTTTCTGCTTCAGTAGGTTTGTGTTAAGGCCCTAAAATTTGCATTTCTGATGATCTCCAAGTGATGCTAACTCTGCTGGTCCAGGTACCACTCTGGGAATCATCAATCCAGGACATGAAGTCCACTCAAAAGCAATCTCCACCTGGGACAGATTACACTCAAGCTGTCATTAGCCTCATACACCCAAGGGTGGAGAAAGGCTCCAAGAGCAGAGGTAGATTGGGGAAGAGGGACTAGAGGGTCGGGAGGGGACACTGAGGCTTGTGTTCAGTGCTTTGCTCTTTGCCCAGGAGAGAACTTTGGGCTGCTCCTTGAACCCACCCCCACCCCTCACACATTCACTTGGCTCCTCTTGACCCATTCTCTGCAGAAGCCGTCCTCCACCACAGGACTCCCAGCCACCACCTCCCGGGCTGGCAGCTCAGCGTGACTGTCACTCTTGCCCATCTCACTGTCAGGCCACAGCCGCTCCCACTCCTCAGAACCAGCCTGCCAAGAAGTGAGTGACGGAGTCTCTGAGTTACAAACCACCCCAGTATAAACCCAAGGTCCCTGCCCAAGAGGCGGCTGTCCTGCGAGAGGGACCCCTTTCCCACTTTACACACACACACACACACACACACACACACACACACACACACACCAGCCATGGACACCAACAGGCCACAATTTCACACACACACACACACCCCAGCTGTGGATGCCAGCAGGCCACAATTTCACACACACGCACACACGCACACACACGCACCAGCCGTGGACGCCAGCAGGCCACAATTTCCTCCACCTACACAGGGATCCTTCGGAGATTGCTCCTGGGCTCGAAATGCCAAGCTCAGCCTCAGACCAAGAGAGCATAGATCCAAGGGAAAATTTCCAACACTAGCAAAGAGTGGCGAAGGGGAGAGAGGGTGGGAAGGAGGAGATCGCTTGCTACTCAAAGTAAGTACCGGTCACCAGTATTTGGTTCTGGAATCTTGACATGTTTAGTCTCTTTTATCCACACATGTCAGTTGAGAGAAACTCCACATGAGGAGAGGATGAAAAAGATAAATCCACGGAGCAGAATCTGGGATCTCTGAATAATTTGCCCACAGGAATAAGACTGAAATGAGTAAATTCTCTCTGAGCCCACTCATCCTTCTCACAGTGATCAGCTGAGAAGTGAAAAGAAGCTTCATGTACACTCACACTCATACTCCTCACTCCCCACAGAAGGACTTTTCCTTGTTCTGGAAGCCCTGCCTGCTTACTGAGAAATCCCATGCATAATAATTGGCGGAGAGACTGGTCGGCGGAAGCAGGCTGAGTGACATTCCATGCGCCTCCCCACCCTCCCTGGCTCTCTTCCCTTCCCTCCACCACCCGAACACGGCTTTACTTCCTTGCTGGTTGCACTTCAGCACCACAAACAAGGCACCTTTCTACAGAGCCGGAGCCTCTTTAGAAAAATCTTCCAGCATGCCCATCCTTCTCAACACTTTTTTAAAAAATGGAAGCAGTCATCTTTAAACCATATAACTGAAACCTTTGTTGTCAGAGGTATTTTTCCCAAATAAGTAATACAAAAGTGTAATACTGCACCAAGTTAAATACCAACATTATCCATCTTTGTGGCTGTCAAAGGTAAAAGTATTAAATATATTACTTCAGTGAGAAGTGATTGCTGATAAACCATTAAATAGCTCATCTTCCATAGAGTTATTTTTAGGCACTTAAGTTGGCATGAACGTGCATCTTAATGCCTTAAATTAAAAATAATGATAAGAGTGTAAGCAAGTTGTGATTCTAAAGGTGCTTTAACTGAAAACAGTGTCTCAGGGGGGACATTTTTAAAAGACCAATTCTAATGTTCTTTGTGCAATTAAGTTCATTTCCCAGGTTTATGAAATTCAATTGTATTTCCACAAAAGAAAAAGAATTCACAGTCTTCCCTCCTTATGACAAAGCCCCAGCAGCAAGTCATTATCACTTTTGACTAATCAGAGAGAAACCACCTGCAGGAATACTCCCCTTTCTGTTGGCTCCCAGCAGAACCTTCCAAACGATGATTAATCACTGAATAAATGGTGGAATTGACAACAGCAGAATGACAAAGAGAAAGCAGAGAAGGGGCCTGAACAGTGGGTGCATGTGGTCCAGCCCCAGTGGGTGGAAGGGCCGAAGAAGATGGATGACCCTGTAAGCGCTTGACACTTGAGTATCTTGTCTTTTACAAGGGGATCACTTCTGCCAAATTCAACAAATAAGGCAGCACGCATCAAGTGGACATGCTTCCTATGGCTGTCAGAAGCAAGGAGGAACTTCTTAAAAATTAAACTGATGAGCTTAAATTGACATCCTAAGCTCAGATGATAACAGAAATAAGAGATACTACCAATGACAGCCTAATCCATTATTGTGGAAGGCATTCGGAAGGTTTTACTTACTACAGACTCAGATTACCCTAACCTTGTCCCTACTAATTTGAAAAATGATGAATCACTAGGTTCAAACAGGGCTCAGAAGAGTCAATTATACTAAGCAGTGATATCAAAAGCTCATATTTTCTACACTAAGGAATAAAACATCTTATGCCTAATAACAAACAGAAATGAAGTCTATTACCCACTCTCAGATGACCAAGTCATTAGCAGTAAGAATGTTTCTCTAATTTTTCAATATTCTTTTCAGGATATATACTCCCTGCCCCCAAGGAATCCTACTAGCCAAAGTTTATTAACGTGAAAAAGATTTCTAGTAAATGAAATATTGGTTTGCAGCCGCCTTAATGTCCTTCAGATACCATCAGTTTTCAGGCCTTCCGTACTCAAAAGAAAAAGAACAGTTACTGGCCAGTAACTTATTTCCCAGCCATCATCAATATCATCAGCCAGTTCATCAGGATTATCTTCCCCTTTATCAGTTTTTTTTTTTTTTTTCTGTAAAACATAGAGAACTTAAGTTCACCAAAGAGTATCATGCACATCTTTCCATTGGTTCTATCTTAAGCAGATACCCCTAGTCAGTGCCCTCTTCCACCTACGTGACACTCTGACACTTATCAATTCTGTCCTGTCTCATGGACCACTTTCCATATTAATTCATAGCAACAGAAAGTATGTCATTGTATGGCTATGATATCATGTATCAAGATCTCCCTGTATTGCTACGTATACTTCTTTCTACATTATGTCTTGTTCCTAACCATGTCTAGAACAAAGCTTTGTACATTGTATTATAGGTGCTCAGCAAGTATCTGTTAAATGACTGTTTTCTGGTTCCTTTTTCCAGACTCAACCAACATGAGATCCTATATGTGAGATCTTTGAAATCCTTTACAAGGGATTTCTCAAGCATTTGTGAGTCACATTCAGACCTGAGTAAACCAGTCACGTTGAAATAGCAGAGGAATCTAGGAATAGATGATTATAGATGGACTTTTTTTTTTATACAGCAGGTTCTTATTCGTTATCTATTTTATACATATTAGTATATACATGTCAATCCCAATCTCCCAATTCATCCCACCACCTCCCCCCACCCCACCACTTTCCCCGCTTGGTGTCCACACGTTTGTTCTCTACATCTGTGTCTCTATTTCTGCCTTGCAAACCAGTTCATCTGTACACTTTTCTAGATTCCACATATATACATTAATATACAATATTTGTGTTTCTCTTTCTGGCTTACTTCACTCTGTATGACAGTCTTTAGGTCCATCCACGTCTCTACAGATGACCCAGTTTTGTTCCTTTTTATGGCTGAGTAATATTCCATTGTATATATGTACCACATCTTCTTTATCCATTTGTCTGCCAATGGGCATTTAGGTTGCTTCCATGACCTGGCTATTGTAAACAGTGCTGAAATCAACACTGTGGTGCATGTGTCTTTTTGAATTATGGTTTTCTCTGGGTGTATGCCCAGTAGTGGGATTGCTGGGTCATATGGTAATTCTATTTTTAGTTTTTTAAGGAACCTCCATACTGTTCTCCACAGTGGCTGTATCAATTTACATTCCCACCAACAGCGCAAGAGGGTTCCCTTTTCTCCACACCCTCTCCAGCACTTGTTGTTTGTAGATTTTCTGACGATGCCCATTCTAACCAGTGTGAGGTCTCTCTAATAATTAGTGATGTTGAGAAGCTTTTCATGTGCTTCTTGGCCATCTGTATGTCTTCTTTGGAGAGATGTCTATTTAGGTCTTCTGCCCATTTTTTGATTGGATTGTTTGTTTTTTTTAATATTGAGCTGCATGAGCTGTTTATTTATTTTGGAGATTAATCCTTTGTCCATTGATTTGTTTGCAAATATTTTCTCCCATTCTGAGGGTTGTCTTTTCATCTTGTTTATGGTTTCCTTTGCTGTGCAAAAGCTTTTCAGTTTCATTAGGTCCCATTTGTTTACTTTTGTTTTTATTTCCATTACTCTAGGAGGTGGTTCAAAAAAGATCTTGCTGTGATTTATGTCAAAGAGTGTTCTTCCTATGTTTTCCTCTAAGAATTTTATAGTATCCAGTCTTACATTTAGGTCTTTAATCCATTTTGAGTGTATTTTTGTGTATGGTGTTAGGGTGTGTTCTAATTTCATTCTTTTACATGTAGCTGTCCAGTTTTCCCAGCACCACTTATTGAAGAGGCTGTCTTTTCTCCATTGTATATCCTTGCCTCCTTTGTCATAGATTAGTTGACCATAGGTGCATTGGTTTATCTCTGGGCTTTCTGTCCTGTTCCATTGATCTAAATTTCTGTTTTTGTGCCAGTACCATATTGTCTTGATTATTGTAGCTTTGTAGTATAGTCTGAGGTCAGGGAGTCTGATTCCTCCAGCTCCTTTTTTTTCCCCTCAAGATTGCTTTGGCTAATCGCAGTCTTTTGTGTCTCCATACAAATTTTAGGATTTTTTGTTCTAGCTCTGTAAAAAATGCCATTGGTAATTTGATAGGGATTGCACTGAATCTGTAGATTGCTTTGGGTAATATAGTCATTTTCACAAAATTGATTCTTCCAATCCAAGAACATGGTATACCTCTCCAACTGTTTGTGTCATCTTTGATTTCTTTCATCAGTGTCTTACGGTTTTCTGAGTACTGGTCTTTTACCTCCTTAGGTAGGTTTATTCCTAGGTATTTTATTCTTTTGTTGCAATGGTGAATGGGATTGTTTCCTTAATTTCTCTTTCTGATCTTTCATTGTTAGTGTATAGGAATGCAAGTGATTTCTGTGCATTAATTTTGTATCCTGCAACTTTACTAAATACATTGATTAGCTCTAGTAGTTTTCTGGTGGCATCTTTAGGATTCTATAGATGGACTTTGAAATAGTCAGTGAACAACCCCATTTCTCACGACTTATAATATGGTTGCATTGAGAATTGATTTTTTTCCTACAAAAATTCAATCCTACCATCCTCCAACAGCTGGAGAGTTTAATCTCATATTCAGAATTTGGCTTCAGATTCAAACTCTTTGGTTTGGCTTTCAAGTCTTTACCCGAGCTCACCACACTGCCTGCTTAGCCAACTTCCCTCACCACCTCCACCCCGACCTGCCACACCACACACACACACACACACACACACACACACACACACATCTCATGACTCACCGTGTTCAGTTCTGCCATTGCCTTCCCCTTTCATCAGGCCTGCTCTCCCTTTCTTCTCCTATTCAGACTTTCCCATCCCTCTTGCACCACACCACCCTTCTCTGGACTGCTTCTAAAATCTTACAGTCTTGGGACTTCCCTGGTGGTCCAGTGGTTAGTTAGTTCTCTGCACTTTCACTGCAGGGGGCCCGGTAGGGGAACTAAGATTCCGCATGCTGCATGTTGTGGCCAAAAAATAGATTAAAATAAAATAAAATTAAATCTTACAGCCTTGCCTTAGATGCTTCGGGAGGCTATAAGCAGCACAGCCAGCATAAGAGAGCATAGACTTTGGAGTCATCAAGCCATTCCAAGTTCTCCAGTTACTCACTACATGACCTTGGGCAAGTTGCTTAAACTTTCAAAGACCATTCTTACATCTCTGAAATAGGGATGAAGACACATACCTTAGAGCATTATTGAAAAAAAATTAAACAGTGTGTGAAAAATGCCTGGCCCAGATACTGCCAAGATTGTGTTATTCATTTCTGAATCCTCAGTATAAAGCCTTGAGCCAGACATATTATAGTAAATTTTAATCAATATTGAATGAAAAGTGAGCAGGCACAGAGGGATAAAATACATGCACACATGATTCAAAGTCTTTAATTCAATAAAATGTTACAGCTTTGCTTTTCTCATTTTGTCTTTGATATTTAAATTATTTTACCTTGCATTTTTTTAAAAAAGTCCCTTTTTCCCATATCTACCCAACAGACAAGTCAAATATTAGATATCATTCATTAATGAGCAGCAGAAACCAATCGTTTAAATTCTTATCCTAGTGTGGATTTCCAGTTTCTCCTCTCTTCCCACATGGATCCCCAGCCCCAAAGGGAAATGGTTGTTGGGGGGCGGGGACATGGGAACCAGACAGGTGTGAATTTGCTAAAGACCCGGAAGCATAAGGCTCTCCCCACTGAGCTCCTTTCTGTTGGGGAGATGGGAGGCTTAAAATCAACCAAGGATGCAGAGGTCACTCCTGAAGGCAACTAAAGGCAATAGGTACTTAAGAGCGAATGGAAACTAACTTATTAGGGAAAAATAGCATAGAAATTACTAAGTCATTAGATAAGAAATACTTAAGTAGAAGAAAACTGAATATGAAATGAAGGAAAATAAAAGAATAACATAAGGTAGCTTTAATTCGATAGATTTAAGGAATTCTTAGGGTTTTTTTGGTTTGTTTTATGGGTGTATGTGTGTTTGTTGGGATTTTTTTTCCTAACAGTTAATTACATTTTTTACCCACAGCAATCTTTGTTACAGTTAATGAGTAACTACAAAAAGGAATTAAATATATTTATAAATTAAGTACTTAGAGTGAAATAGAAAAATAAAAGATACTTATTTCTAAAGAGTTTCCTGGGAGAGGCTCTTTGTCCCATATTTTTCTAGATTTTCCACTTTTGGATTTCATATCCAGGAATATACAAAACATGACCATTTTATAAACAAACCAAGTTACCCAAAAGCGCCTTTTGTTCCTACACCAAGTGAGTTTGAATTTATAATTGGTGCTTTTAGCAAGTGTAACATCAGTAACTATTTTCCACAACTCTTTCTCTTCTCCGAAAAAAATAATTTTTTTCCCCCTCTATGATGTACTATTTTGTATAAAGTTCATATCTTGGGAGAAGGAGAAGGTTCGGCATGTAAAGTTTTACACCACTTGTTAGATATTTGAATTCGGTCCTGCACATAGTATGTGCTCAATAAAATTTACTTCATTATATTCGAGTGTCCATTGAAAGAGAAGAATGTTCCTCTTGACTCCTCACTGCGGCATTTGACTGTCCAGCGCTCTCCAGGCAAAGCAAAGCCAAGCCCTAACTCCAGGCTGCCTGCACGCAATCTAGGAGCTGTCTAGGAGTGGACTAGGCCTTCTCCCAGAGGGCCCACACCTCTGGAATGTTCTTCCCTTCCGGATCGGACACAGGCTGAAATCTCTGAAGCTGTCTGCTCAGTCAGGCATTTTCCAGAAGGCTGTGGGTGGGCTAGGATCAGGAATTAAAGTGGTTCGAGTCTTTATTTATTATGACTGCAGAGTAGTCTATCCAAGCCATCCATTTATAGGGACGTGAGATGCTCTTGTAACGCAAAGAACATCATTAGTGTTTTATTTCCTCTTCCAACTACCTGTCCATGGTGCTTGTGCTCACTTTGACCCAGTCAGGGTCCAGAAACAGTTTCCTGGCCTAGGGGATGAAATATGAGGTGGCTCACCTCCCAGGCAAGGATGGATACACTGAGACAGCATGGTCCAGTGACCTAAGCAATGGGCTGGAAATTCCAGACTAATTATGCCCTTTCTAGCATCAAACTTGCTGTGTGGTGCCAGGTGAAGCACCTGCCTTCTCTGGACCTCTACCTGGGCTTGTTTGCTACATGATGGGAGTGGCTGCTATGAGATAACATGCAACTAACAGCCTTTTTGAGCCTCGGCTTCCTCATCGGTAAAACGGGAATGACTAGCTGGGTGCCTTCATTACCTCACAGGGTCAGTGTAAGGCAAAAATATGTATTAAAAATTCCAGTAATTTGTACAGTGCTGAACAAACTGGTTCTTCCTAGTGCCATTATTTAGTAACAGGGCAAATCTCAGACTCAAATCCAGGGTTGCTCACTCCCATTCCAGGACCCAGCAAAATCTACACAGACTAAATCCCCTTTTCTTTCCATGAACATCCAACAAATTAGACTCAATGGACAGTGGTTTCATGATACAAACATTCCTGGGTTTGAACAGATTCTAGTATTGGCTAAGTTCAGAGACATTCTGAAGCCAGCACCTCTTAGCAGCGTTACAGCAGTTCTTAGGTTGAAACCAAGAAAATGCAGTGCAACATTTTTATTTAAAGCAAATGTGGAAGTGAGCCACACTTCTAAATTCTCAAATGTATAGAAAGTTTCCGCTTGAGGATTAGATACAGAATGGCAAGGCTGCTTCCCTCCACGCTGAATCACACTTTGCCCTCCATTATATCCCTAGTTAATTCTTCAGTAATTGGGGAGCTATGGTCTTTGCAAACGTCACAATTTTACCACAGTGTATTTACTTCTGGGTGGATTAGCATGAATGTGTCGATTGTCTTGGATTGCCCATTTTGTGGGAGTGATTTGAAAGCCTACAGAATAAACTGTTATTTAACTTGGGGAAATGGGAAGGAAAAAATGGCAGCATTTTATGTTTTGCTTTCTTTGGTTCACATTTGCAAGAAATCCTCATAACCAAAGGCAGCTGGAATCCCAAGTATAAGGATAACATTGGTGGTGAGAGGTTTGGACCTGGCTGGAAGTGAGGCTTGTTAGGAGGCAGTTTTTCTACACAGATGTCAAGCATAAGAAGTCTTTATTTGTGAAGATTACATACGGGGATCAGAAAAAAATGGGCTTGTTTTTGAGGAACCTTGTTCACAGTATAAGCCAAAAGTATTCAGCTAGCTTGGTCTCTTTGTAAAGACAGTCCCCATCGGATTCACCTGCAAACATTCTTCATTCTGTAGGACATTTGCTTGTAACTCATTATCCAGAAGAAACTCTTGACTGGGGTAACAATGCAATTAGATTATTTATAAAAATCAGTTTACTCCAAGCTGACAGAGATAAGTCTCTCTTTTCTTCTGAAATTACCAGAATTAAGGGTGGGACAGTTAATAAAGCCGATGTAAGGAGAGTGTTGTTTTCACACATAGGGCCTGCTAACCACAAACGGGCATCCTGTGTGCTTTGGTCCCTGGAGTAACAAGCTGAGGGCGTTCCTCTTTTCCTCCTCGGCTCCCACGTATCATTTCAGCCTTGCTCCTCTGCCCTGTTTAGTCTCTTAACATATCACTAATGATCTGTATTATGATCACGAGGGTATTTTATGTTAAAGATAATGACCTAATGTGCACTGCCAAGCAGAGGCACACAAACACCAAAACAGTGGCCGCCGCTGCCATACCGCACAGCAGATGAATTTTGACCACAGTCTATTGGTGAAGCCTGGGTTCCAATAGATCACCCCCAAAGAGCAGGACATCACTGCTGGCTAAGCCACGGGGTCATTTAGATTCTGCTTAATCAAAATAACAAGAAGAGCAATTATTATTGTTGTTTGTCTCCTTTTTTGTTTTTCAAGAAGAAAATAGAAAACATGATGAAAATGTGCTGTAGTAAAAGAAGTACTTTTGGGCCAAGAAACTGGAACTTGGTCAGTAGTTCCAAGACTGCTTCTAAGAAGTTCAGAGTTTGAGCAAAGTCACTTAGCTCTCTGGTCCTCGGTTTTCCAATCTGAAAATGAATGGGTTGAACTAGACCTATAAACTTTTTCAGCTTATAACCTCAGTGATTCTGTTTCCCAGTGTTCACTTTTTATTAACAATTTTTCTTATTACATAAGTAATGTATGTCCATTGTATAGTTATAAGAAACAATAAAGAGCAAAATTAAAATCATCTGCTATCTTACTACTCTGAGATAACTGGATTTGCAAATAAAGTATATATTTATTTGCAAATATATCTAAATGAACCTCTACCAAATATAGTGAAATATATTAAACATTGAAAGAAAAAGCTGATACCAAACTATTTTTTGCAGTACGCGGGCCTCTCACTGCTGTGGCCTCTCCCGTTGTGGAGCACAGGCTCTGGACGCGCAGGCTCAGCGGCATGGCTCACAGGCCCAGCCGCTCCGCGGCATGTGGGATCCTCCCGGGCCGGGGCACTAACCCGTGTTCCCTGCATTGGCAGGCGGACTCTCAACCACTGCGCCACCAGGGAAGCCCTGATACCAAACTTTTTTCCCAAAAGGTAACACTAGTTTCTCTCTTATTCCTGGAGGGCACTGGGCCCATTCTCTTTCAGTTTTTCTATCCTGGATATGAGCTCATGTTGGGATGATGATGTCCCTGGACATCAGAGAGAAAGCGTAGAACTTTAAAAGAGCTCTCAAAGGAACCATAAAAATTATTTGGAACTACCTTTCCTTTTACAGATAAGATAGTTGGATGGCAGAAGCAGGGCTAGAACAAAGGTCTCCTACCCCCTGTTCTAAAATTGTTTACAATCCTTTTTCTTATTTCAGGTTTTGTTTTTTTTTTTAATTTAAACAGTAGGGTTGAAAACTTTGTGGGTTTTTTTTTTTTGTCTGATTGAACTTTGGTTAATAACAAAGCTTGATTTAACCAACTTTCCTGGTTAATGGAGGTCTCACCTTACCATACTCCATCCTCACAGCTGGTCACTGGCAGACTGCAGGAAGAGCTGCCTTGAAGGGCCGGAATGTGTTATGATTATAATTATTCTTAGAAGAAAAAGTACATGAGCCCATGTCCCTACTACCCCTCCCAGTGACACAAGACAAGAAATTGACCTTAATTTTCCTTTAATTTGTTGAATTTTCCTTGGACCAAATGAAGGGAATCCCTACACATACCTTTAAAAAAGAAAAAAAAAAAGAATGCCAGGAAACCATGTCAGATACTTAACAAATATTTGTTGACTGATGGAGCTTGCTCCAATCAAAGGCACTGGCTTCCCTGGTGTTCTTGTTCTAATGATGAGATGGGGAAATAGCACCCACCCACGCCTATCTCAGGAGAAGCCAAGTGAGTGAAAGAGACAGTGGAGATCAGATCCTTGGAAGAAAAGTACTGTGTTTATTCAGATCTTGTGCATATTAACCGTCCAGCCAAAGCACTTGGTCCCTGAGAAGCTACCTCTCCCTCAGTGAGTCTACAGGGCTTATTCTCAGTCTATAAATGGCCTCATTCCCCAGATCATCCCACCTAACCTTTAAAACTCTTCATCCGCAATTCTCCACCCAATTTGCTTTCTTAGATCATATCTGATCCTGGTCGAAGTCACTTCAAAGGCTTCTAGTCCAGTTGTCTTTTGTCTTCTTTTTCTTTCTCACTCGCTCTCTTTTTCTTTCTTATTATTTTTTGTTGTTGTTTTCCCTACCCCTGCTCATGGGAAGGATACAAGACTTTCCCAAAGACAAATGGGGAGAGACGTTTCCTTGTTTTGAATAAAACCTTCTGGATGATTTTGATATGCCCACCACCTCCTAATTCCTGGGTGAGAATCTCTGGTTCTGGTTCAGCCTAAGAAACTGTGAGCCAGAGATTGTAGACGGTGTGTTGAGGGTTTCATCACTGGCTGGAGGAAGCGGAGGGGGAATCTTTTTCCAGTTTTAACTTTTGACAATCCCTCTTTTCATTAGGCTCCTGTGTTGTCAATCATGACATTGTTTCATTTTATTTCGGAGTGTATCTTGGTATCTCCCTACAGAATCAAGCAAAGTGATTTTTATATAGTAGCTTCGTAATAAATACATGAGTGAATTAATTAATCCCAAACATTTTTCTCTTGCTACTCTTCACTCAGTTTTTACTGCTTATCTGGACCAGAGTCTGTGCAGTGGGTATCAAACGTAAGCATGCCTCAGGATCACGTGGCGTGTTTGTTGAACAAATGACTGGGCCCCATGCTCAGAGTTTTTTATTTAATAGGACTGGCGTGTGGCCTGACAGTTTACATTTCTAACAGGCTCCCAGGTGATGCTGATGCTGCTGGCCCAAGAACTGCACTTTGAGGACCACTGCTCTGTCTTACTAAAGGACATCATGGGCTCTTGCCTTTTCTAAGAAGACTGGTTTTCAGCCACTTAAGTGTTCTATGCATACTTTCCACTATGCTTGAGCATATTCTTAGTCATTGGTCTGATTTGCTTATCAGGGACTTCCCTGGCAGTCAAGTGGTTAAGGCCTCATGCTTCCACTGCAGGGGGTGCAGGTTCAATCCCTGGTCAGGGAACTAAGATCCCATATGCTGCACAGCATGGCCCCCCAAAAAAAATTTTTTTAAGTTGATTTGCATATCAGTTTTCTTAAGTAACACAATCCGTGGTAATCTGGAACAATATTATATGTGTGTGTATACACACAAACACACACACACATACACATACATATTAATCTTTCTGTCAAGAATTAAGTCTAGGGACTTCCCTGGTGGTGCAGTGGTTAAGAATCCACCTGCCAATGCCAGGGGACACAGGTTCGATCCCTGGTCCGGGAAGATCCCACATGCCGCGGAGCAGCTAAGCCCGTGCACCACAACTACTGAGCCTGCACTCTAGAGCCCGCGAGCCACAACTACTGAAGCCCATGCGCCTAGAGCCCGTGCTCCACAACAAGAGAAGCCACCGCAAAGAGAAGCCCGCACACCGCAACGAAGAGTAGCCCCCGCTTGCCACAACTAGAGAAAGCCTGCGCGCACAGTAATGAAGACCCAATGCAGCCAAAAATAAATAAATAAAATAAATGAATTTGTTTAAAAACAAAGTCTAGTCTAGAATACCTTTTTTCTCATTTCAACTATTATTCTCTCCTATACATAACAAATGATGTTTATTAGCATAGGCCCATGTCTTAGTCCTTATCTAAAAGAAATTAGTGCTAGCACAGTATTTTGACTACTTTTAATAACATTTATCAAAAAGGATCATCAAATTTAGAAATGGAATAGACTACAAATACAAGTACCAATCCATTTAATAGATGAAGAAACTGAAGCCCATAAATTTGTGAGTTTTACCAGATTTCACAGTTAAGTTGTAGCACAGCCAAGACTACACTGCAGCTCTCCTTTCTTCTATTTCTTTTTTTTTTTAAACCTACCATGATGCCTCTTTGGCATTGTGTGTGAAGCTATAATTGGGTGCAAGGCTACTGAAATGCCTAATTTTTTTTTCCAAACCTATCCTCTATGGAAGTCTTCCAACAGTTAATAATAATTCCTCCAGTGATTAAGTATACAAAGACCTAGATTTTTTATAAATACATTTGCAAAAAATATATTCTCTATTACCAGAAATATCTCACTGTTCTCAGGTACTGTGCTAAGTACTTTATATGAAATACTCCAGTTCAATCCTAGAATGAACTCTAAGGGTATGTATGATCCCAATTTTCAGATGTAAAAATTCACATTCAGACGTAAAAAGACACAAGGGCTTACTTGCCCACACCACTGGGATTAGAATTTACTACCGCCATTTTCTTTTCTGTATCCTCACTAGACAATGAGCTTCATAAGGGCAAGGACTATACGTGTTTAATTATGATTTCCAACCCAGGGCATAGATCATAGAAAGAGCTCAATAAATTTATGTTGAGTGAATGAATAAATGAAAATCTCTTTTACTTTTTTTGTTCTGTCTTACTGCTTTCTGCAATCCTTGTTCTACCATGGGGTACCTTTAAAATAAAAGCTTACAGTTATACTGGAATTATGGAAGAATCTGTTTCCTTGTGCAGCAGAATCTATAGTTTATTATTACTGCCTTGAAATTTGTACACTACCCATTTTTCCAGCTATTTTAGCAAAATTTGGCCCTGTGGAAGCCCTTGCTTGCAAAGGGCTTTTGTTTTTTTTAATGAATTAATTAATTTATTTTATTTTATTTTTGGCTGCATTGGGTCTTTGTTGCTGCATGCAGGCTTTCTATAGTTGCGGCGAGCTGGGGCTACTCTTCGTTGCAGTGCACGGGCTTCTCATTGTGGTGGTTTCTCCTGTTGCAGAGCACAGGCTCTAGGTGCACGGGCTTCAGTAGTTATGGCTCGTGGGCTCTAGAGCCACAGGCTCAGTAGCTGTGGTGCACGGGCTTAGTTGCTCCGCAGCATGTGGGATCTTCCCGGACCAGGGCTCAAACCCTCGTCCCCTGCATTGGCAGGCGGATTCTTAACCACTGCGCCACCAGGGAAGCCCCACAAAGGGCTTTTTAGTTATTCACAGTTAATGGTCACAATGGGAAATGTGACTCTTCATCTCATCCTTCCCATTGAAGAGGGAAACACATAACCAAGTCCCATCCACTGTCAAAGTCAAATGAGTGGAGGAACCAGGATGAAACCAGTGACCCTGGCCCTGAATCTAGTTAGTTATGCCTCTGGCTTCTAGTTTCTTCCATTATTTCTACATAGTTCCAAACTCTCCTCATTTTGCCAGATGTTTACCCCATCTTTCAAGTGGAAGCAAGTCCTTTCAATTAGGCTCACCAGGGGAAACTTCTCTGAAAGAAGAATGGCAGGACCAGTTAGTCTAAAACAAGAACTGATGTGATTCTTTGTATGAATTCTGAAGCTGTTTGGACAGCATTTTCTTGTTGGCTAAGGTCCCACCAGCAATGAACTGGAATATAAAAAAACAAAGGCTGTTCTCATGTCGTTTCCAACCAAAGAGGGCTAAGCACTGGGTGAACACTGTAACGCCGACATGTTTAGCTGAGTCTTGAGCTTGACTTTTTCCTACCTAAATACTCCATCAAATTCCCACCAGGACACATGCTAAAACTGTGTTTCCATGTCGCTAAAAGAGTCCCAGAAAACAACCCAATTTCTACAGTCATTTAACAGTTTCACCCCTGATATCTCCAGATTTTGTTTTCTCTTGAGCTAATAAGGGAGAAGCTGAAAATAAAATTGATAAAAATTGCACTTAGACTTTAAGTGCTATGAGTTGTCTTTATTCCCAATTTCATAATCCAATTTCACGCCTATACTAGCATTTTAAGGGTGCCACATGTGTGTAGTTCCTTTGAAATTTTTGTAATCTCATTAATTAAAGAATTGAGGAACATAAAAGGTGACAGAGAGAAGGTCACAGAAGAGCAAGAGCATAGCTCAAGGCTTGGATATTTAGTTAGATTTACCATTAAGGTATTCCTTCTGGAGTGAAAATCACTCCAGATCAGCTACTGTGGATCTAAACTAAGAAGTAACTAATAAAGTTCATTGCAACAGTCTTTCCACGTTTTCCCAATGCCTTCAGAATTTGAGACAGCGAACCTCAAACCCCAAAGTATTTCTCTGGAGAAATTTCCAGGTTAAACTTGGAACCACAATAATTCGAGCAAGCTGACTTGTAGACAGTAGGTGCTCTGGCACATTCACCACAAGGGCCTTCATTGGCATCCTTGGTGAGCTGGTTTCCAGGCAAGAGCCAGAGGAAGACTCTCCACGCCCACATCAGTGTCTCCCTGTACTTTATCCCCGAACCCTCACCTACAAAATTCTAGCCCTGACTGCTTCAAACTGGTTAAGGAATCACAATCAAATCAAACATGTAATTGAGTGGGGAGAGGATTTAGGCTAATATTTTACACTTTGTGCTTCTCTAGTTTAGCTGAACTTTTATTTATTTATGTATTTATTTATTACTGCTTAAGTCAGGGACAGAGCTTAAGGTAGAACAAGGCTTGAAAACTCAGTTATTTGCAGGAGAGAGGCATATAATATAACGTGTAAAGCAGACAGGCTATAAGAAGCACGTATCCTGCTCAGTCTAGATTTATATTCCCACTTTAATTGAAAACATGGTTATAAGAAATAGATTGTTTTCGCCTTAACTCTACTACATGAGGACAACATCCTAAGGAAAATGGTAAATGGCAACTGACACTAGGCCTCAGTGTTGTCAGTAGAGAATGGTGGAGACAGCTGAAAACAGGAACACAATAAGCCCATATGAAAGTGGTAGAGGGGGAATTCCCTGGCAGTCCAGTGGGAAGTCCGTGCTTCCGCTGCAGGGGGCAAGGGTTTGATCCCTGGTGGGGGAACTAAGATCCTACATGCTGCAGGGCAAGGCCAGAAAAAAATGAAAGTGGTAGACATTGCACACCTCCAGCACCTTGATGATGTGCTGCAATTCAGGACCCAGGGTTACCAAACTGATGTTTCAAGAGAAACCAGATATCTGGACTTTTCCCAAGTTGGCAACTTCATCTGGGTTTTTTGTTGTTATTGTTTGTTTTTCTTTTCTTAAGAAACACTGTTCCAGGTAACACTGTGTGGTCCAAAAACGAAAACCAAAACAAAACAAAAAACCTGCGTGCACTCTGTGCTTTCAGGTCCTGAGATCACGGTGAGGTTGGTTCCATAGTTTTTACTTTCCAAGTCTCTCCACGTCACCCACTCAGCCCTCGTCCTTCACACCCAGCCCTCCATACCCAGCCCTCACTTTTGGCTAAATCTAAATTCAGTATACAACCTTAGGATCAGCAAAGGTAGCATTTGTTTACCTCTGCTTCCTAAATGAGGTTAACAGTTAGTAGGACATGCATTTTGAGACTTTTTTCCCTCAATTGTAGCAATTGTTGTGCCCTTATCTATCTATGTGTAATCTACTGCCATGAATAGCACTTTGTATTAAAAAAAAATCTGTTTTTGTGAGGAGTCATATCCATGGACATGAAATGAAAGAGGCTAATTGGCCCACATTGAGTTGAACCCCACATACCCAGGAACAAGTCAAACAATGAGAGCAAAAACTATTTCATAGCAGTAATACCGAAACTGTTAAAATCAGAGGATCATTCAGATTTGGAAATAGGCTTAACCACAAGCTCACTTCAATCCACTCATTTTCCATTTGTAGGAACTGAGGCCCAAAGAGATTCAATATTTAAGGATAGGCAGAAACCTAGATACTCGGTCAGGAGACTGGATGTAGGACCCAAGTCTCCAGTTTCCACATTCAATGTGTTTTTTGTTACTAGTATTAGCAATTCTAACAATAATATCATGTGATTGGATATTTTATTCATCAAGTTGAAAATGAGCAAAAGGAAGCCTACCCTTTGTCAGTCACACTCATAGATTTTGGGATCTACTTTTGGATGGCATGTCACATAGCTCTGTAGCTCCAGAGAAAACAAACAATCATATTATTTTATTTTTAATTTCTATTCAGTTAGCGATAAATCAGGGCTTCCTATTCAACCACTTTGCTCCTCTCTCTGTGATTAGCAGGGCGCACTGCCCTACCCAGAAGAGAAGTGTGTACCAATTAACTCAGCACATTATGACTCAACTCCAAACATATTTTTTCCCTGAAATTAATCAGAAGACAACAGTACCTCACTCTCATAAATACACAATTAAATTTTTTCTCTAGGCAGATTATAAGCGGAAGGCTGGAGTGTGTCCCCTAAAGTCATTGTTTCTAGGCCTCAAGATTCTGGGGTGGATTTGGCCCCAAGTACCTCAGCTTATAAAAAGAGGTCCTACCCCCAAATTCCTATAGCATGACGGCATGGTGTTGTAGAAAAAGCAGTGGGGCCGTAGCAGTAGAGAGTGGTGGCAATGGATATGTCCACTCTGAGTTTTCTCATCTGTGAAGTGACAGGATTGAACAAGATGATTCCATGAGTCTCCTTCAAGTTTCAACATCTTTTGCTTCTTCTGCCATATCTAGTAGAGACTGATTTGAGGTTTCTGATGAAAACAGACACACACACAAATTGGCATCTTTAGAGCTGACATATTGCATAGGCTTAATTGCTGAAGTGGTCAAGCATATATCCCAAACTGATAAAAAATATTTGACTTATTGTTGCTGCTATGCTGCTACTGCTGCATGTTTAAGTATTTTTGATCTTGTCTTTGTATTCTAGATATTTATTTATAAATTTTCTAGAGTATCTGCCTTTATAATTTGGCAATTTGTTAAAAACATACACACACACACACACACACACAATCCCCTAAGATTTTTGTTTAAACCTTAATCTTTTAAGAGATGCAGAAGCAAAAAGAAAGGAAACAACTTGTTGGCTTTCGTCTCAAGAGGGAAGCCTTTTTCATTTTTTTAAAGTCTTGATTTTTTTCAAAACAAATGTCACAGGAAAAGAGAGGAAATCGTAGTAGAGACACTAAAAAGTCCATACACTGCATTTTCACCCATCCTTTCAACATTTCTACATCTTGTGGTGCTTCTTTAACAATTAGTTGAAGATTGATGCTTTTCAAGATAATGAAGCATGGAACTACCTTAAAGACATACAGTTCCTTTTCAGCTTCTTCTCTGCATGGGCCAGGATATTGGAGAAAATCAGCAGATTTCTGAGTGTTAATGTTCAACCAGGTACAGTAATGGGTATAAAGCACAGAGGGCAAGACAGATTCGTTTGACAGGTCCACCACTCCAGTCTATTGAAGTTGGCGTGTACTAGCCTTGTATGTTGCCTTGTCTAATTAGCTGCTGAGCTGTGCCCTGGCTCCTCGCTCCTGATGGAAACTTAGCGGGAAAACTCCTGTCCCCAGGCATGATGAAGTGGTGCTTGATTGTGCTACAAGATGTCCTGTGGCTGCAGTCCAGACTATTTTGACTAATCATCAACTTTGCAGATTCCAACACCAGGGCTTGTCTACCAGGGCAGGAGCTTTGCAAAGTCAGCCTGAATGTTCTGTAGCTGCGGAAAGAACATAAGGAATTGCTTTGTTTATGTATTTTTAAAGGACTGACTACAATAGGCAGCACCATGAGTGTGCCTGAGAAACAGGGGACCAGTTTCAAGTCAAGACTCCTCAGAGCGTCATAAGAAGGCAGCAGCACCAAGCATTTGCCATCTGCGTATGGCCAGATCTATCACCACTTTCAGTTTAAATTTCTAGTCATTTTATAACTACGTAACTATTCAGTTAACCCCTCACTTTCTTCCCTTGAATAGGAGTTTGCATGCCATTTGCATCATATAGTTGCAACTCTGTGCCTTTGGACAAATTACTTGTTCTTTCTGAGTCTCACTTTCCCCATCTGTAAACTATTTTATAGAGTTTTGAGTGACTTTTAAAGTGCTTAGAACAGTGCCTGACACATAGTGAGAGATCATTAATGTTAGCTGCTTGTATTATTATTTTTATGATGTCTGAACCCATCATTCTAAAAGTAAATGTGATAAAAGAACATCTGTTGATAAGCATCATCTGTACAGTATTGATTCTAAAATTAACTACAGGTTTCAAATGCTAGTTAACGGTATAACTAGAATCATCTTTAGAGGGTTGCAGTAACAAGTTGTAATAACAAGTAAGTCTTCCAATGTAGCTTTCCTAGCTGGCTACAAAAGGAGCAGGGTGTCTCTTTCTCTCCCTGTTGGTTAGCATTATCATACCTTGGTGATGAAAAAGGTCATCCCAAGAGGCGTTTTCAAGGACAGAAGCATATGCCCACTATGGGTAAAAATAGACCTGAATGTTCATACTTAACAATTTGAATGTCTGTCACTAGCACACAATTATAACTAATCCCAGAAGAATCACCCCCTGTCAAAATGCAGCTTTTAGCTCAGGAAACAGAAATAGAGGATGTAAGATTTGGACAGGGACAGGACCAAATCTGACCCAATCCACCAGAGCTCCCATTTTCAAATGGGAGACCTGAAGCCCAGAGAGGTGACTTGCTTTTTTATGTCAGAGCTAGATTTCCACCTGCATCTACACCGAATCAGGTGCTCACGTTCCCTCTAACCATGGGATGAGTTCTCTCTTTGGATATGGTCAGAAGTGTCAACCCAAGTCAGCCATTTAACTAGCTGAGGCTCAAATTGGGGTTTTCCTCCAATTTATCTGTGTCTGAAGGAGACTTCCTAAAATAGAGGCTAGTATGAAAGAGCAAACATTATTTCACAGAGTGATATAATAATTAAAAATAGGCATGACCAATTTTTTAAAGTCATATACACATATGTAAAAAAGTACTCAAAACATATTTTTAGGTGAAAAACAAGTTGCAAAACATTCTATAGAATATCCATAACACAGTCCATTGAGGGGTGTGTGTGTATATGTGTGTACACAAACTTGTACATAAATGCATGGAAAAAAGCCTGGAAAGATATGCACCAAATTGTTAGCAACCCTCTGGGGAAGGGATGGGATTGAGGAAACCAAAATAAGTAGAAGGTAGAAGGACTCTTTACTTTTTATTCTACCTACTTCAGCATTGTTCAAATGTTATTACAGCAGTAGTTTTTTACAACAAGTGTAGCTTGTGTAAATATAAACTTGTTTAATGTATTCAATATATTAGCCATGGTCTGTCATCATCTAAAGCATCCACAAAGCTTTTGCAAAACCTATTATAAGAAAGGGAAACATTTGGCAGGTGAAGTTATTTAATTTGCTTCTGTTCTCAAACCAAGGCACACAGTAGTGAAAGTGCATCTCTGCTATGGTCAGTAATAATAACCAAATCTTGATTTGGTTATTAGTGGTGCCAATAATATAAATGCTATCTTATAGAGTATTGATTAAGTTTCTATAGCATTTTAAAAACTACATAAAAATAGAAATCCATCAGTATACTGTTTATTTTTTAAGGTTTGCACATAAACACACGTAAAACAAAACCTCCTCTCCTACTTGTGCAGATAAATTTTGTTATTTTAAGAATTAAAGAATTCCCTGGCAGTCTAGTAGTTAGGACTCCATGCTTTCACTGCAGGCGGCATGGGTTCTATCCCTGGTCAGATCTTGCAAGCTGCATGGCATGGCCAAAAGAAACAAACGAACTACAAAGATATATTCTTTTTTTAAAAAAAAGGATTAACCATACAACCATGCTTTTCACCTAGGCAATTCCATCAGAAATGAATTTTAACTCATGGCAACTTTATTCCCCAAACTCCATAGTTAGTACAATCACCAGCAGCAAAATAAAAATCAAGCTACATTAACCCTTAGAAGCAAAATTATCTTCTAATTGTACTTTTACTTTTCTCTAGGGAATAGTAGCTTATTTCACATTAAGAAAATTTTATTGGATAGCCCTTATATTTGACTGTCAATTGAAATTTTAAAGTTCCTAAATTTTAGTTCAATTTTTCCCATAAAGGAGTAATAAAAGATCCAAACTGTTCTGTTGCTTATGCAGGGCACTCATCAGAGAACACGACTGAACTGCTTGCACTAATAATGACTAGGTAGCCGTCATTTTTAAAAACAGTGTCACAAAAGCTATTTCGATGCTGTCATGCTTAAGAATAATTAGTTTCCATCAAAGCAACAGATTATCTGTTCATGTTGTCCACTGGGTCATTACAATGAACAACCAATACAGATAAATGATATCTAATCTTTTCTGCTCTTCTACTGAGCTGATGGATGGTTATGACATCTCCAATATTATAAGGCAGAAAAATTATGCTGACATTTAGAAGCAAAAGCATGGAAAGATAAAACTAAGTACAAAGCATGCCCAACACTACTGGGGAAAAAAAGAAATTTCTAAAGACAGAACTGAAAACGGAATGGCAGTTAGGCCAAAGGAAAATTATGGGAGGGAATGACTGTACCTTGTGGGTGGCAGGCAGCTCAATTAATTATATAACAAGAAGGGGGAACCCGGGCATTTCTGAAAGACACATTATTAAAAGGAATATTGACTTAAGCATCTTTTAAACTTTATGACCTAACAGAAGACAAAAGGGTTTCCCTAGTATTGATCTGCTCCTGAATCAGGTTGACTTTAGGGGATTATATAATGAGAAATGGTTGAACAAATGAGACGAAGAAGCAACTGCAGTTACTTACAACTCGCATTTACCAGGTTCAATAGATTACAGCTTTTCCATGTCACTTTGTGTTCATGTTGTATTTGTCAAGTAGAATTGGAAAAGAACCATTCAGCTTGTCCTAAATATGAAACAGCAATTTGGGACTGTACCTTTGGTTCATTCCATTAGCATTTATCATTTATAGAAAAACTGTGAAATGAGGCCTGTTTAGACTAAGAGTCAAGACAGAAGTTGTCTTTAGGCTTTTTTTTTTTTTTTTTTTCCAGAGATTTAGAAACTAGGTACCATTAGAGCTGTTTTTTCCTTGGAGAGTGTCAATTCCACTTTCTATTTTAAGCAGAAATTAGGGAACTTTTCAGCTCAGTGAGTGCTAAACTCCCCATGGAGTTTGGGGATAACTCCCCCCACTTATAAAATTATGCTCACTATCTGTCATCTGAGAATCAGCAGTCTTCCAGGAATAAATTGTATTCTTTCCATTAAAAACAAACCAAAAAAACAAGCTACACTCTCTCTAAATGCAATGAGTGATCCTGGATTGGACCCTGGAGCAGAAAAAAAGAGGTTTATGGGAAAACTGAGAAAATCTAAATAAAGTCTGCAATTTAGTTAATAGTATTGTATCAATCAATGTTAAGATATTAGTTTTCATAAATGTACCACGATTATGTAAGATGTCAACATTAGAGGAAGTTGGGAGGACTCTATACAGGAACATTCTGTACCATCTTTGCGACTCCTGTATAAATCTAAAGGTATTTCAAAAGAAAAAGAAAATGCTTCTCAGGGACCAATCCCCTACCCCCATCACACTTCAGAATTAATGGTAAACGGGCAAGTGAGCAGATGCTTGTTAGACTTACACACAATGGCATCATTGTGGTCCACTGGCAAGACTTCGTAGCAAGATAGAAGAGTTGTTTAAAAAAAATATCCTGGGCTTCCCTGGTGGCGCAGTGGTTGAGAGTCCGCCTGCCGATGCAGGGGACACGGGTTCGTGCCCCGGTCCGGGAAGATCCCACATGCCGCAGAGCAGCTATACCCGTGAGCCATGGCCGCTGAGCCTGCGCGTCCGGAGCCTGTGCTCCGCAATGGGAGAGGCCACAACAGTGAGAGGCCCGTGTACCGCAAAACAAAACAAAACAAAACAAAAATCCTAAAGTTTGTGAATGTTCTTCCTTAACATACACACACACACACACACACACACACACACACAAATAAAATAATAAAATGGCAGGTATGATCTTTTCAAGCTAGTGGTTCTCAACTGTGGGTGATTTTGCTCCCCCAGGGGACGTTTGGCAATTTTTGGTTGTCACAACTGGGAGGTGCTGCTAGCATCTGGCGGGTAGAGGCCAGGGATGATGCTGAATATCCCACAATGCCCAGCAAAGCCTCCACAACAAAGAAGTATCCTGCCCAAAATGTCAGTAGTGCTCAGGCTGAGAAACTCTGCTTTAAGCAATTAAATTCCAAAGCAAAATGGATGAGGAGAAATCAGACTAAAGAAAAGCTATACCAGATCCTCCCTTTAAAGGAATACAGTAAAGGTGTGGGAGGTCCCAGTAAGGAATGAGTAGCCAGAGCAGCCACACAGGTAACTGTACCATACCACAATTTCTCCAAGCAGGACATCGCACTGGCAGCATCTCTCTTCCTGGAATCTCTACGCCTTTTCTTGGGGCTTATCCAAATTGACTGTCCTTATTTAGCAAGTTAGCTTAAGTCTGACCTTAAGAGTCCTTTATAGCCTCACTGCCTTAAGATTCATTGTTTTCTCCAGTGGTTTTTCCATTTTACAAATTCATAGAATTTCTAAGGATTATGTTTGATAATGCTTATAATCCATTTCACCCTTTACCTGGTCCATGGTAAATATTATTTTAAAGGTTGCATATCACTACTTACTACCATATTTCGTTGAATCTGAGACACAATCAGTTAAGAGATGCACCATTATTTTATAAACCACTAAAAATGAAGAGATGTTGCCAATTATTAAATAAGTCACTACCAATTATTAGATATATCCCAATAGACATAAAATGTGAAAACTTCTGTCTTAGGAGCAATGATACATAGTTTTTTTTTTTTTTTTTTCTTTGCGGTACGCGGGCCTCTAACCGCTGTGGCCTCTCCCGTTGCGGAGCACAGGCTCCGGATGCGCAGGCTCAGCGGCCACAGCTCATGGGCCCAGCCGCTCCGCGGCATGTGGGATCTTCCCGGACCGGGGCACGAACCCGCGTCCCCTGCATTGAGCAAGCGGACTCTCAACCACTGCGCCACCAGGGAAGCCCCTAATGATACATAGTTTTATCATCCCTTTAGTATTTACTTTCTATGTATTTTCACTATTATTGCATGGAAACATATGTGCTTAAGCAGTTGGAAACCCCTTTAAAGCCCCATTTTTTCTTATATTTCTTTGTTCATCCTCAGCACCAAGATCAATAGCTATAGCACCAGAATCAGTACTGGAAAAATAGTAATGATAATAGCACGTTATGCCCTATACACTCGTGCTACACTACACATTCCAAAAGCATTTCATCATCCAAAGAACACCATTAAGTAGTACTATCGTCATCCCCACTTAGTAGATGACGAGAGCAAGGTGATGAATGTGCCCAAGGTCACCCAGCTGGTATTTATCAGAACCTCAGAATATCCAGTTTTTTCCATTGCAAAGCCCAGGTTCCCAACTCTTGTGCTCCTCTGCCCTCACGAACCTTACAAATAGCTGTGAGCTACAAAGGCTAGGTTTAGGTTGGGCGGGACTGACCATAATATGCTTTTTGGTCACATTCCACGTGAACAGTAATTTAAAAATAAATATTATCATCTTCAAAAACAGGGACATTAGCAGCAGTAACCAAAAATTAAACCAAAATTTTCTGTTTCCAACTTTAAGCCACTAGAGGGCAAGTATTAGTAATCCTCAGTCACAAACCAAGAACATCTAACAAACATGCTTTGAATGTGATGATGGTTTGTTGGTCCCATGAGAAATATCAATAGTTTCTTTTCAAATTTGCCTTAGTGTGAAATTTTGTGGCACTCTATGGATTAAAGACCTATAAGTCTCTAATTTTAATGTCATTGAGAAGGTATCACATCAGTATTAAGAAATATTTCAGTAAAGGAATAGCACAATAAATTCCATCTCCCTAACCTGCTCCAGATTCTAATGTCATAGTTTCATTCCCATAGGCTTGTTTATTTTATGTTTTTCTACATGGATCAATTCATATTCTGTTTTCTTACATGATATACTATAAACAACTTTCTATACCAACCTTCCCAACTAGCATATTAATTTGGCATAATATTTCTGCATATATTTGGCTATTAAAACATTTCCTCAATGTTAGATATTTAGAAAGTTTCCACTTTCTTTGCTTGTTTTAATTGAGTTTCCTCCAACTAACCTATTGAAAACAATACCATAATAACTGAGGGGAGGAAGGGCAGGGAGATTTGCTTCTGCAGAATTGTTTACTTAGGATTTATCTCTGAGTTTGGGACTGTTGAGTCAAAGGATTGAATATCTTTACGACGTGATTTATTGATAGTTCAATAGTGTAAAACAGAGATCTCCACATTGAGCTGTTTCACTGTTCTGAAAAAGGGGGGGTGTAAAAAAATAGAATAATGATAGCTAGGATTAACATAACACCATATACTTTTCAACGTGCTTTCACAAGTGAAATGCTCTCAAGCTGTGAGGACATGACTCTGTCAAGGACACCATTACTAATGAAGCTCACCAATACTTGAAGTGTGTTTGAGAGAGAATATTACAAGATCAACCAATGTTTGTTGCATTAAGAGATGAAATAAAGTCTTCCAGGGAGAAAAAGAGGTGCCTTTAGATTCTTCGAGTGAAATATTGATCTGATTGATCACAGACATGCTAAAGGCATAATTACATCTGTCATGTAAACCTCACTTAGTTCATAAGTATTGAATAGGAGCAATAATTGTTTTCCTGTTAACGAGCCTGTAGACTGTGCTTTCAGAGTGACTCGTTTATTATTTAGTTCATTTCTAAATAAAGGGTGGCTCATCAATTCAGCTAAATTGGACAGATTACCACCACCATCACCAGCCTCTGAAGTCGGGCTCCTGTCCAAAATATGCAATGGACACTCACCAAAACCCAAAACCACACAGTTCCTTGAGTCATAAGAAGGCCAAACTGTATGCAAACCCACAAGTTACTATTTCCCTTGACTTGATTTTCATAACATAACCCATAACTTAAAGTCATCCTAATAGACTTTTAAGATTATAAAATTAACTGAATAAACTCGTGAATCATACATATATAGGATATTACTATATCTATTTCCAGGCAAGATCTACGAGGTGACACATAATGATGGAAGTGCCACCAGACTAATACGATCCACACTGTGGTTTTGGAATGAGCCTCCGGATGAAGGATGAGTCTTCTCTGTCAGCATCCATGCAGCACTCTATACGCCACTTAGAGGTCTCCAGAAGTGGTCTGCTCTCATCGCCTTGTGCCTTTACAAGTTCTACTCTATCTAATTAAAATACCTATCACCGCCAAAACTCGGAAACAACCGAGATGTTCCGTAGGTGAATGAATAAATAAACTGTGGCATATTCAGATAATGAAATATTATTGAGTGCTGAAAAGAAGTGAGTTATCAGGCCGTGAAAAGACACAGAGGAACCTTAAATACATGTTACTAGGTGAAGGAAGCCAATCTGAAAAGGCTACTGTATGATTCCAACTCTATATGACATCCTGGAAAAGGCAAAACTATGGCGACAGTAAAAGGATCACTGGTTGCCAGGGCCTGAGGTGCGGGGGCAGAGGGAAGGGATGAATAGGTAGAGCACAGGGGATTTTAGGACAGTGAAAATACTTTGTATGATACTATAATGATGGATACGTGTCATTATACATTTGTCTAACCCCATAGAATGTATAACAGCAAGTGTGAACCCTAATGTAAACAATGGACTTTGGGTGATAATGATGTGTCAGTGTAGGTTCATGGATTGTAACAAATGCACCACTCTGGTGCGAATGTTGATAATGGGGAAGGTTTATGTACCTGGGGGCACGGGGCATATGGGAAATCTCTGCACCTTATGCTCATTTTGCTGTGAACCTAAAAACTACTCTTAAAAATAAAGTCTATTAAAACAAACAAACAAAAAAACAAAACAAAACCTCTACCCACTCTTCTTTACCTAATACTACCTGTCCTTCAAGATGCAGCAGGCCACCTGGGAGCCCTATTGTATTTGTCCACTTTCTCACGCCTCCCCTTGACTTCCAGCCGCTGGAGAACAAAGACCTTATTTGTCTTTGCACAGCACACAGTAGAAGCGCAATAAACGTGTAAGAGGAGAAGCCTTTTCCAACCAGCTCCAGTTTTATGAAGAAAATATCTCGGTTGCCTTTTATAAGTAGCCAACATATAGAGGTGCATTAGAAAAGAACAGAAAATCTGCCTAAGCTAAAAGACCACCCAGAATTCTACCATTTTCCAGAAGTGCTGTGGGATTGTTTCAGCCATAATTTTGAGTTAAAATCCAAGCATCCTGTAACAGTTTTGTTGTTTTTTCTTAAACAGCTCTATGAATCCTGCCTTCACTTCAAGCTCTATAATGATTAAGAGCAAGGAGAAATCAAAGCTCTTGTTTAAACCAGGTGAAAGGCGTATTCAAGAGCTCCCTCCGCCTTGTTTTCTGCCCACACAGCGCTGAAGTGTATCACGTGCTGGATTGCGGAGAATGTCTCACCGTGGTTCCAGTCACAGAGAAAAAAGAAACCCCCTTGGCTCCGACTGACATAGTCACAAACAAAGACCAACTTTACAGGCATAAAGGGCATATACATAGAGGAGAATAAGAGCCTGAGAGCCCAGTTGGCAAAGCTTCATCCGCCTGTTGCGGGGTTTGAAGTGGTAATCTGTAGCGAGGAGGTGGCTCTCTCGTGGAAGGCACCAGCGATAGCTTTCCTCCTGGTCTTCCAGATAATAAGTTTTAAAATGCCTCCAATTTGGGGCAGTCTAGCATACACACAAGCAAACAGTTCCTGAAAAAGAGCTTTCTAGGTGAGTCTGGATGCCACATGGGTGAGAAGGATTGCTTAGTTGTATGTAGACAAGCAGCAGGGGATTCATTTCTCGTCGCTCCTTTCCTCTGTTATTTATTATCCTTTTCTGTCCAAAACGTCCATCACCCCACCCCTCAAAGGACGTTACAGCTGAGAGGAGTTTGGGGTAGAATTAGCAGTCACCCTTTCACTCTCTAACAATGGCACCTCTTTTGCAGGTTGTTGTAAGCGTTCAGAGTAACATTGTAAAGTATAAGGCAGAGTGCCTGGCACATAGAAGGTACAAGTTGCAGATGTATAAGCAAGATGAAAGGAAAGACAACCAACCACTGGGAGTGGAGTGTGGTGGTGGCTGGTAGACCATTGAGCTCAGACCGCATATTCACAAAGGACCTCCAGTTTAGACTTCTGATGTCATCTCCAAATAAGATCATACATACAATTTACAAAAGCAAATCAAGAGGTGGAAAGAAGTTCCTTTACTAACTTTCAAATTGTGCTCTACAACTGGACCACATCACCTTTATTGCTCTCTTTTTTATAAATCTTAAATTATCTTATGGCTGGTACAGTACGTTACATTGTGATGCATTTTTTTATATTAAAAGTGTTGCTGTGTTAAATATAAAGTTTTGCAATATGAAAATATAAAACCATTTGTGGAACTCTACTTTTGGCGTTTCCCGTTTTTTTTTTTTTTTTTTTTTTTTTGCGGTACGTGGGCCTCTCACTGTTGTGGCCTCTCCCATTGCATGGAGCACAGGCTCCGGACGCGCAGGCTCAGCGGCCATGGCTCACGAGTCTAGCCGTTTCGCGGCATGTGGGATCTTCCCGGGCCGGGGGCACGAACGCATGTCCCCTGCATCCGCAGGCGGACTCTCAACCACTGCGCCACCAGGGAAGCCCACATTTCCCATTTTTTTTAACTTACTAAGAGCTTCCAAAACGTGGAATTGGCCCGGGTCTCTTGTGATCGCTGAGATCCAGACTGGAGAAGTGTGTATCTGGGGTCCTTCTTGGGAAAATGCAGAGTCAGCAATCTGTCTAATCAGCGCTGTCCCATAGAAATATAATACAAGCCATAAATAAGACCTACACGTGATTTTAAATTGCCTCATAGTCACACCTTACAAGGCAGAAATTAGTTTTAATAACATACTTTGTTAACAATAATATTAAGATATCATTTCAATTAATATAAAAATTGTTAAGGAGTTATTTTTACATTCTTTTTTTTACTAAGTCTACTAAATCTGGTGTGTACTTTGTACTTAAAGCACATCCTAATTTGGACTTGCTACATTTCAAGTGTTCAGTGGTAGCCTGGTATGGCTGATGACCTACCACCACATCGGACAGCACGGGTCTAGAAGCCACATCTTCAGGAGTCTTCCTTTCAGGTTTGTTTGGATAGAGCGATATCTGAGCACTTGCCATTTTAGTGGTTAACAGTGGTATTTATAAGAAGCAGGTTTAAAAAGATGTGAGAGATGGCAACTGACACCTAGTGGACCTGAACTGAACATTTTTAGCAAGAAAATCAACTAAATAAGTAAGAATCCATAATTTAATTTAAGGGCTAGCAATCTTTTAGCATTTCTGATAGTTTTCCCAGGCCACGTCTTCCTCCATGGGAAATACCCCGTGAATATTTCTGCAATGAGAAACCTACTTTGAAAGAGCACAGAGGTTCTGAACTGATTGTAACTGTGAGATACACGGGATAAATAAAATTCCATGAGTAAATTACAATGTCCTTCAGCAGAAAGAGCCTTGGACTTGGGCTCCTTACCCTGATTTCATGAAAGCAATATCCACTTCTGTCTGTCTCAAATATTAAGTTTCTGCATAAAAGTTTGTTTGGGGAAAAAATGTTGCTAGTGGAGGGGGAAAGAGATTCAAATCCACTGAACAAAATGATCTCTTTGCTAAATGAAAGAAGTCAGATTTAAAAGCTATATACTATATATTTGTACTTATAGAACATTCTGGAAAAGGGAAAACTGTAGGGACAGAAATCAAATCAGTGGTTGCCAGGGGTTGGGGTTGGGGCTAGGGATGAAGGAAGGGACGCACGAGAAATTTGGGGGATGAAGGAAATATTTCATATCCTTTTTTTCCCCTTTTTTTTTGTATTTTTGGGGTGTCTGGAAATATTCCATATCTTGATTATAGTCCTCTACACCTAAAAAAAGGTGAGTTTACTGTATGTAAGTTATACTACAATATGCCTGATCCCATAAAATACCTCAAGTCTCTTCTGTCTAACTGTTATAATTCTCATGGGGATGTTGGCTCTCAAGCAGAATGTATGAAAAGTAATTTGGATATTCAAAATATCGTTCCTTAGTTTTTATTGATTAGTTTATTTATTTTTGCTCTGTTGGGTCTTTGTTTCTGTGCGAGGGCTTTCTCTAGTTGTGGCAAGCGGGGGCCACTCTTCATCGCGGTGTGCGGGCCTCTCACTATCGCGGCCTCTCTTGTTGCAGAGCACAGGCTCCAGACGCTCAGGCTCACTAGTTGTGGCTCACGGGCCTAGTTGCTCCGTGGCATGTGGAATCCTCCCAGACCAGGGCGCGAACCCGTGTCCCCTGCATTAGCAGGCAGATTCTCAACCACTGCGCCACCAGGGAAGCCCTCATTCCTTATCTTTTAAACTCTGGGCACTTGTGGATTTTTACTTCAAAGGGCGTATCTCTTCATCTTGGCAATAGCATCCCATTTCCTTTTGGGGAACTACTTCATTGCATGCTACTTTGGTGAGACAGTCAATCCAATCCTCTCCTGTCCAAGAAATGGACAGATGACTGGATCTTTGCCAACTAGACACTCTTCCAAGACTGTAAATCTTTATCCTAAAAAGGAAGAGCAATATCCTTACAAGAAATATGAGTTGGCTTCTGTCATCTAGGCCTCCAAAGCAGCCCTGGCTTGTGTTTGTTTGTTTGGTTTTGGTTTTTTTTGTTTTTTTTTTTTTTTTGCTGTACGCAGGCCTCTCACTGTTGTGGCTCCCGTTGCAGAGCACAGGCTCCGGACGCGCAGGCTCAGCGGCCATGGCTCACGGGCCTAGCCACTCCGCGGCATGTGGGATCTTCCCGGACCAGAGCACGAACCCGTGTCCCCTGCGTCGGCAGACGGACTCTCAACCACTGTGCCACCAGGGAAGCCCAGGCTTGTGTTTTTTACTCTGTTTCCTGGCCCACTCTTTAATTTCTGTATCAGAATCTGCCTAATGGCTCATCCAATATCATCTCTAAGCCCTCTGGCATAACTTCTTGTACTATGGATGCTGGAAATTGAGACATTTCCCAGATTCCTTTGCAGCTAGAGTTCTATGTGCTGTGACCCAACATGTCCTCTTTCTATATATATGTCCCTAAGAGAAATGAGAGCATACATCTACCCAAAGACATGGGTAAAAATGTCTTTTTCATAATAGCAAAAACAGCTTTTTTCATAATAGCAAAAAATTATAAAGAGCCAAAATATCCATCTTCAGTAGAATAGATAAATAAATGTCATATATTTGAGATATTCATATAATGGAATACTATACAACAATAACAAGAATAAATTATTGCTATACTCAACCGCATGGATGAACTCAAAGATATAATGTTGAGAGAAAAAAGTCAGACACAAAAGAGTATATTTTTTTTTAAGGAAGAAAAATTAATTTTATTGTCACATTAATTATTTCCCAGGCTTTTATAGTATGCATTGCCCTTCTATGAATAACTTAAACCATCTATCTTACATTCAAGTTACCACTGAAAAAAAAGAAAATTTTAATTAAAAAAATTAAAAAACAACTACACAGGAAACCTTTGGGATCTCTCAGGTATATGACGCTTAAACTAGTTTTGCTATTGGTTTTCCAAATTTAAGGTTTCCTTAAAGCAAACTGAAAGGCTGAGAACCAAAAGAAAATAAGGACTTTATTTACCATTACTGGAAATCTCTCAGCCTTCCTACTCAACTCTTAAGTGGGTATTATGTAATCCCCAAACTCAGCTGAATGACAGGTGGATCTAGACATTGACCTTTTAAAAGGTCACAGTAGGGAATTCCCTGGCGGTCCAGTGGTTAGGACTTGGCGTGCTCACTGCCTGGGCCTGGGTTCGATCCCTGGTTAGGGAACTAAGATCCCACAAGACACATAGTGCAGGCAATAAATAAATAAAACTATCAACTGTTTTAAATCTGTTTAAACAAGATGGGATATAAGTAAATAGGTAGATTTTCATGGTGCTGTCTATCCATTCACAGAAAAACCTACAGCATTTTGATGGCATGTGTTTATCCAAGTTGCCTCACATCCGGGGAGTAATGGAAGGGATGTTTACCAACCTGACTCTGCAGAAATGAAAGACTGTTGCAAAACTCAGTAAGGTAGTTAACAATATTGTATTGTGTACTTGTAATTTGCTAACAGAGTACATCTTAAATGTTCTTAGCACACACATGCGCGCGCACACACACACACACACACACACGCACACACAGAAAGGTAACTATGTGAGATGATGGATGTGTTAACTAACCTTATTTTGGTAATCATTTCAAAATATATGTGTATATCAGACCACCACATTGTACACCTTAAGTTTACACAATGTTATTTGTCAATTATATCTCAATAAAGCTGGGGGGGAAAACCAATACAGAAGGCTTCTCTGCAACATAAACAAACAAATGTGTAGGGTGTTTATAGAAGGGGTGGGGCTGGGAGGAAAAAGAAAATATAATTTTGGAACAAAGTCTTTAAAAAATTATCAAAATTGCAAACAGCCTACATTTATACCACAACTATAGGTTTCTTAATTGCATCTTATTTTGGCATTTCCTTCTACTGTAGAATTGTGACATACAGATCAAATTCCATTTCAACAAATATAATAAATAGCAAATTTCAGTTATGCTTCACAGAGACAACAATAAGACATCCTGCAAAAGGAAATAATTAAACAGCCCTTTGGAGTTTATTCATTCAACTCTTCATTCAGTGAATATCCATTATGTAATTATTATGCCAAAAATTGCACTAGGAACTGAGGAAACAACAAATAGAATACCGTACTTCCTCTTGAGGATTATACAGACCAGTAAGGGAGAGGGAAAATTGAATAATTATGGCCATGAGTAAATAGAACCTTAGAGGCACGCACAGTGTATAGAAGTGCAGTGGGGACTGAGGTTAATTGTGCTGGGGCATCATCAGAGGAAGTGATACTCAAGTTTACTCTTTAAAGATGGAGAGGAGTTTGAGGCAGGAGGGGAGGTATGGGTAAAGAGTGACAAGAGATGAAGTTGGAAAACTAAGCTGGAACTAGATCCTGAAGGGCTGCCTATGCCTTGCTGAGGACTGTGGATTTAGTTCTGTAGGCAGTAGGGAGCCAATGCAGACCATTCAGCTAGGGAGTTGTCAGACTGGTATTTCCCTAAGGATAACCTTTGCACTGGCATGGATGATGAGTGGTGTGGGGTGAGACCGGAGGCAGGGAAACCGAGTAGGAAGTTGTAATGATTGTACAGACAAGAATCTTTTTAATTTTTTTAATTTTTTTTGCGGTATGCGGGCCTCTCACTGTTGCGGCCTCTCCCGCGGCGGAGCACAGGCTCCCGACGCGCAGGCTCAGCGGCCATGGCTCATGGGCCTAGCCGCTCCGTAGCATGTGGGATCTTCCCGGACCGGGGCACGAACCCGTGTCCCCTGCATCGGCAGGCGGACTCTCAACCACTGCGCCACCAGGGAAGCCCATGGGGACAGTTTTGAGAACTATTTGGAATTTATGGGAGTTGAGACATTGTGATAGGTTGACTGTTTTGGAAAGAGGGAGGTCTCCAAAATGTCTTGTAAATTTTCCGCTTGAGACTGAATGGATGGTGGTATAATTAATGGAAATAAAAAAGTAGGAAGAGCAGTTATTTTGAAGAAAAGAAGGTAAGTTTGGTTTCATAATCAAATGTTGAGCATAAATTGACTGTGGGATACTCACAGTTCAAGTAGGCAGTTGAAAATATAGAACTGGACTCAGATTGGCCTAATTATTTTGGTTCCCATTCTTGCAAAGAAAACAAGAGCCCCTGGAAATACAATCCTTGGTGTCTTTTAGAATAACTTCTTGATAAACTCATGTTCCCTTCTTCTTGGGACTTTGTTATCAAAGTATGTAATTTGTTTAAAAGGGTGGAGATATTCAGTGCTTCTCAGAGCTGTCAGCTCAAGGCCAAGTCTTCATAATTCTATACGAAATTATTCATATTTTTTCTAAAGGAAAGGCGATGAGAAATGAGATAATATATTAAAGGAAATCAAATAAATTTACAATAAAAGATCATTAGGAAATGAAATCTTGTCAGCCTAGATAAATGGGCTCGATTATTACATTTAAGTCAAACTAAATTACGGTCCATGTATCTATTTAAAGCATTTATAAGTGTCGAAAATCGAAATGTTAGGATCTGACCGTAGGTGTAAAATCAAAGTGATTTTGATAAGTTTAAACAATCTTTTACTGTGAAGGAAAAGAGATTTAAAAATCAGAAAATAATATAAGTATCGCAGAAAGGTTTATAGAATTCCTTTTCTTAAACACTGCCAGTGATTTGGGAGGTTAAAAAAAAAGAGAGACACTATCTGCACAATGAAGCATGACCATCAAACAACTTTAGCTCCAAAAAAGTGATTATGAGATTTTTTTAAGTTGGCAAAATTTGTATATTTCCTTCTTGAAGAACTAAAAGGAAGCTGCTGAGATAAATTCAACTTGTATTGATGAAAGCAATTTGCTTGCTCGCTGGCACTCTCTCTTTATAGCAGAACACGTAAGTCATTGTTGCTCTGACTTAAATGAAATCTCCCTTAACTAGATTCTGTCTAACCAGATCCTTTAATTAAGCAATTAATCTGATATTGTTTACTCTCTCCTTTGTAGAAGAAAGAGGAAAAAGATAAGAAAAACCGTGTGTGTGTGTGTGTGTGTGTGTGTGTGTGTGTGTTGTTCTTCAGTTGAATCCATTATGGAGCTTTCCAAGGATGACTCTCTGACACCAGAGAAAGCTTACACCTGGAAAGACGGGGAAAGCACTCCTGTCGCTTGAACCTCTCCAGTTTCTCTCATGTGCGAAAAAGGTGACTGGACTAGATAAAATCCAAAGGAGTAGTTGCCAAACCTTGAGAAGTGTTTTTAAGACGGATTCCTAGAATCTTCAATTTATAGATCTTAAATCAGATCTATGAATCAGGACCTTTGGGAGGAAGGGAGTTTGCTCAGTTTTGTATTTTGTTGGGTTCACGTGAGTGAGCAGCCATGTTTGGGAACCACAGCACTTAGCTACCAGTTTTAAAGACCTATGAAATTATGAATCAGACATGTTAAGATTCTTAAAAGCAAGAATTCAACAGAACAATATGTATGACTATCCATTCAGTTAAATACAAATGTGGTGGCCATTGTAGTCAACTCTCCAGCACCACTGCACTCACGATCATCCTGTTCCTGGCCAGTGAGACATGGGGGCCTTTAAGAAAGGCTTCCTTGTTAGAGCTATTCAGACATTCTGTGCATCTTCTTATTGCCCACCAAGCCCATCGTTTGATTACCAGCTGTGCTTAATTCAGGCTGGGAACCTAGTAAGGCAGGCTCTTTCCATGTAGTCTCTGCTGTGCCACACAGCTCACCAGCACTGGTGTGAGGTCCTGTATCACTTAGGATGACTGTAGCTGCAAATATCAGGAAATCCCAACTCAATCTGGTTTAAACAGTAAGGAAAACTGTTACCTTGTATAGCAAGACGTCTAGGCTAAACGGATCCGGGGCTCCACAATGTCATAAAGGACCCAGGTTTTTTCCCTTTATCTACAGCTCCATCTTTGGTGTATTGTCTTTGTTCTCAACACTGGATCATGGAGATTGAATGCTAGGACACCATGCTGTAGGATGACTGAAGGCTAATGGAGAAGGGACACCTCAATAAAAGTAGTATTTAAAGATCAGCATGTCAGTAGCATTTAGGACAAACAAGGACTGTAGGAAAGTGGGGGGCGGGGAGGGAAGGCAAGGAGGAAACGACAGCCATAGTTATTTAAGCCAAGCTTGCAAAACACAGGTGCTTGAGTTAGATTAGTGGCACCAGAAATGGAAATGGGAGAAAGATAAAGAATATTCCAGAATGGTTCCCTAAGACATGGAATTTGACTGGATACAGACATAAAATAGAAAGAGGAGTCAAAGGTGCATGAAAACGTACTGAAGTTATGAGAAGATATCATTTAAACATAAAAGAAGCAAAATTTACTCATTGAATACTTGCTTTCTTGTTAAAAAAATACAGTAATATTCATTATGATGGTAATTTTCTTTTTAGAAGCTCCTTTAAAAGATAAAGGGTGTATTATACCCTATTAACAAAATTTCAATCATAAATATAGGAAAAGCCAGTATTTGTATTAAGAAATTTTTATTTGACAAATAATTTGACCATCAAAATTGAATGCATTCCAGTGATGAGCTGTGTTGTGTTCCAGAATGGGTTAGAGAAGACTCATTATTGTAAGGATGTTCATTTTCTCCAAATTATGTTACATATTGAATGTAGTTGTGAGAAATATTCCCAAAGAGCTCTTTAAACCCTAATTAAATAATTCTAAATTTTAAAAATTCACATGGAAAAAATACAAGAAGACAAGAGGATCTTTTTTTTTTTTTTTTTTGCAGTACGCGGGCCTCTCACTGTTGTGGCCTCTCCCGTCACGGAGCACAGGCTCCGGACGCGCAGGCCCGGCGGCCATGGCTCACGGGCCCAGCCACTCCGTGGCATGTGGGATCCTCCCGGACCGGGGCACGAACCTGTGTCCCCTGCATCTGCAGGCGGACTCTCAACCACTGCGCCACCAGGGAAGCCCCAAGAGGATCTTTTTTTAATATTTAAAGAAAAGTCATCAGGTGGTGTCCAGATGACAGAATTTTTATTAATCCTGATGAGGTGGAGCAGGTTACATGGCAGGAGGTGGACATGGAAGTTGGGATAGGAATTAGAACTTTTGTTTGGGACAGATTAATTTGAGATGGCTGTTAAACGTCCAAGTGGACATCCTGGGCAGCAGTTGGATATATAAATCCAGAACCTAGGGGAGGGGTCCAACCCAAGATAGGAAGTAAACCAGAATACAACTGTATCCTGAAAGCCAAGTGAAGAAAATGTTTCAAGGAGGAGAGACAGATCCTCTGTGCCAAATGAAAACTATAGGTCAATAAGATAGAATTAACTATTGAATTTAGCAGCATGTTGATATGGGTGACAATGAAGAGCTATTTGAATCATACGGTGGGAGCAAAAAACCAATGGGAGAGGGTTCAAGAGAAAATGGGAAAGAAGGAAACAACCACCTGAGGACTTTTTCTCTAAAGTAGAGCAGAGAAAGTGGGCAGTAGGTAAAAACAGATTCAGACTCAAGAGAAGATTTTAGTTGGCCAAACTGGGATCCGCTGCCTTCCTTTTGCCTGGAGTAGGGCAGGCAACAGACCCACCAAGATAGCAAGCAATCAAAGAAAATTGAAGTCTTATTGGAATAAAGAGAAATCACTTCAAGGCAAGAAAAACACCTGTATTCGAAAGATAACTACAGATTCAAGACTTTTAAAGATTGAATTCCTTGCACAGGTGTCAGGCTGGACAAGGGAAAAACCAGGTCTACAGTCTCAGTCTTCTGACTTCTGATCCTGGGTTCTTTTCTCCACAACGTGACCTTCTCTGGTATAATCATAAACCCTCTACTGTGCATTACTTGGGGACTTGCTGTTCTTGCACAGTAGCTTTAAGGGCACCATGTTGGCATCATTGCTTTGAACACCACAGGTGCTCAGTACATTAGCATGCAATAGAAATAAATACCCTTATTTAATCATTTTTTTTTAAATGATGGTAACAGACACTGACGGTTGCCTACTATAGCCATTACCAACCTACATCTTCCTTAGGCAGCACCCACTTTCTAAAATAAATTTTAAAACACTGGATACTTTCCCAAACTTCCTTGTAGCTAGGACATAAAAATGTGACTCCATCTTGGCCAGCGGGCTCTGGTAGTAAATTTGTTGGGGATGTCTATGGATGGTTGTCTTCTCTAATAAGACACAAGAAAAGAAAAATTCTTCCTCTCTCTTCCTGTGGATATTGCCACGTGAGGATATGATGCCTGGATCTGCTAGAGCCATCTTGTAAACATGAGGGGCAAAGATAAGGGAAGTCAAAACACTGACATTGGCACAATGAAAAGACTGAAAGAGGGCTTCCCTGGTGGTTCAGTGGTTGAGAGTCCACCTGCCGATGCAGGGGACACAGGTTTGTGCCCCGGTCCGGGAGGATCCCACATGCCGCGGAGCGGCTGGGCCCGTGAGCCATGGCCGCTGAGCCTGCGTGTCCGGAGCCTGTGCTGCACAACGGGAGAGGCCACAGCAGTGAGAGGCCCGCGTACCACAAAACAAACAAACAAACAAAAAACACTGAAAGAGCCTGGGTCTTTGATGACGTTCAGAACCACTGAATTAGGCCTGGAACTACTCTGCCTCTGGACTTCTTGAAATGCAAGATAGACAATGTATTTTTTTGTTTGTTTGTTTAAACCAGTTTTAGGATACTGAAGAAAAAATCCTAACTGATAAAGTGACTTTCCAGGGATCTGGAGAAAATTGAACAACTTTTAAAAACTACTGTGTACTCTGGGAATTCCCTGGTGGTCCAGTGGTTAGGACTCAGCACTTTCATGGCCATGGCTTGGGTTCAGTCCCTGGTCCGGGAACAAAGATCCCGCAAGTTGCTCAGCTCGGGCAAAAACAAAAACAAAAACAAACAAACAAAAACTACTGTGTACTCTATGCGATGCCTTACGAAATGCATACACTGATAACAAATAACACTGATAACGCATACATACACTGATAACTCAAATGCATCTGACAAAATGAACAGAAACACATCTTTCTCAAGTAAAGTGTTAGTACTGGGTGAGATTAAGGGACATTGGAATTACTTCTTGGGAAAAGAGGCAGTAGGTAAAAACAGATTCAGACTCAAGAGAAGATTTTAGTTGACCAAACTGGGATCCTCTGCCTTCCCTTTGCCTGGAGTAGGGCAGGCAACAGACCCACCAAGATAGCAAGCAAGTCTTCTAGAGGTAATAGATGTCCCGTACGAAAGTTATTGAGATGTGAAGGAGCTGACTCCACCACTACTCCTAGAACCTCATGATAGCCTCCCAGTCTCCTATTTTGCAACTGCAACCCAGAAGAGCCTTCCCTGTTTTTGCTCCCCGTCCTTTATCCTTATGAACTCAGTTTTTCCTTAGATATTTTTTTAATGGCTCAATGGTTTTTGAAACTGAGTGATGGGTAACCAAGATCTCATTGGTGTTTCTGAGTGTGTTTCAAACTTTCTTTTTTTTTTTTTAGTTTTTGTTTTATTTTGTATCATGATGACTTCATGGATATGCATATGTTTTGATTTGATGAATATTACTCTACTGCAACAGTTATGAATCTTAGGGATATTCAATCTCTTTCTATTTTTTTAACCAGTAGGAGCCTATTCAGTCTGACTCCTGAGTCCTTTGGATAGAATCCTAGTAGTCTTTGAATTCCTCTTGGCTGTCTGTTCTGGGGTCTACAGTTCCTGCCCCAACCACTGCGCCACCAGGGAAGCCCCAATACTTTTAAAGATAAATTTCAAGTGAGTTCATACATTATCCTGTACTACCCATATCCCATTTATCCCACAGTACACAAATTCAGAATAAGAGCAGATTCAGAGTCACAATATCCACACTATCACAAATATTGTACAATAATTACTGAAAACAGTTTAAGATTTTTTTGCAATTCTTTAATGAAAAAAATTTAAGTGCCCCAACCCTTCATTCCAACACGATGGAAAGACTAGTGCCTTTGCCAAGACTCACCTCTCATGGTCAACTCTCATTCTAACTTCCTGCTCCCACTTGGTCTGTTTGTTTCCTGTGTTTAACATCATCCCAAACATTGCACAAGACCTTTTTTGCTTTAACTTCCCAAAGACACCTCTAACACAAGGTTACTATCTCTAGCGTACTCTTAATAAAGGCTTGGGGCAAAACACCTCAACAGTTAATGTTAGGCATCCTTGTTTTAAAATTTCCTTGACCATCCCTGTCATTAATCATCCTTTCTCCTTAGGCCGTGACCTCCCAATAGGCTACTAGGCCCTCTCTCTTACCAGACTTCTTCACAGCTCCCCGCTGAGATCCTTTTCCAGGCCCCTTTTGCCCGTCTTTCCTGGGAAACTCAAGGATCCCTCTCACCTACTGAGCAGAACACATCAGCACTCTCTTTGTTTCACCTTCTTACTGAACTGCCAGAATCACCTTTTCAAATGAAAGATATCCTTCAGATTATTTTCCTAAATAAGTAAAAAAAGAATCCATCTTCCCTGAGATGAACTATGACATTCCCCTGGTAAGATAAAAAGAAGTAGCAGATGCAGTGAGTTTTTATAAATTGCAGTATTTTCCTTCTCACTGTGCCAGGATGCAAACACTGTGTAGTCAATGCAATAGGATGTTAATATGGCACAATTTCTGCCTCAATTTTGGATAAGGCCCAATGGCCAATAAGAGCTAAAGCTCATGGCACTTCTAGTTAAAGCTAGACCATCTAGGAAGGATTTGCCAAAGCAGTAAAGTAAAAACAGTTTGTGGACCCCTAACCCATCACCCCACCTAAGGATATACAAGGACTGAAGTTGTAAAGGAAGAAACAGGATTTATTGGGAGAGTTTTTGGTGTTCTGTCCCTCTCTCAATGAGGGAAAGGATGCCTCAGTTAAGCCAAGTGAGAAAGGGATTCTATACCACTGAAAAAGCCCAGTGTGTCTCTGGAGATGTGGAAGCAAAGGACTGTGTGGTCTCATTGAAAGAAAACTGCACCCCTGTTACCGGCCCTCCCGAGGTGGTCCCCAGCAAGGGTCCTTCTGGCCCGTGTTGTTACAGCCAATAGAACGAGACTGAGTTTGGTTCAGAAGCAAAGGAAAGCTTTATTCTTTTTTTTTTTTTTTTTTTTTTTTTTCTTGC
>NW_006771471.1:811394-828890 GCF_000442215.2 Lipotes vexillifer | reverse complement strand
TTTTGCGATACGTGGGCCTCTCACTGTCGTGGCCTTTCCCGTTGCCGGACGCGCAAGCTCAGCGGCCACGGCTCACAGGCCCAGCCGCTACGCGGCATGTGGGATCCCCCCAGACCGGGGCACGAACCCGTATCCCCTGCATCGGCAGGCGGACCCCCAACCACTGCGCCACCAGGGAGGCCCAGGAAAGCTTTATTCTTTGATCAAAGAATGGAGAGGTGGGCGCTCCTGCTCGAGAATAGGCTGTCCCCACAGGCTGTGGACACAGCTACTTCATAGGGTTCTTGTCAGCAGCAGGGGCCGGAGTTCTTGCAGGTCGCGCACAGCCGTGCTGCTCACGCTCCAGATCTCGGTGCCGCGCAGCGTCTCTGCACGTGGCCCTGCCGCCGCCGCCATCTTGAACTGGGTGCCCGGAGCAGCAGGTCTCCACGCGCGCGCAGAGCTGAGGTGCGGCGTAGCCATTTCGCACTGGGAGCTCTGGTCTGCAGCGCCCAGGGCAAGGCCTCTGCACGCCGCACTCTACGAGCAAATGAAACTACACAAAGCACAAAGGAAAAGCGAAAAAAGGTTAGACTTAATTTTATTACCCAGATTCTATTTTTATTCCCCGGGAATTATTAATGAACTTTGCCAGTGACTAATCCCTTCTTTGCCTCGTGTCCTGCTCTTCATCCTTGAGAGGCGCTGAGGGTCGCAGGTCCGTCTTTTGTAACTGCTTTCTGCTGATTTGGGGCATCATCATAGCCACAGGTAGAGGGTTGGAACTTCTCCCAGCTGCCTTGAGATGTGTTTGATTATCATCAGGTCTCAGCCCTGACAGTATTGTAAGTGACCATCATTTCTCTAACCTTTTGCAGACAAGGACACCAATTTAAGATTCATGGACCAAATATTCGCAAGAGAATAATGCTCACATGTCAAGTTTTTCCTAAAAATTTAGGTTTCTAGGTCTTTTGTCTGTAGGTGAAAGTGTGCCCTGAGGTGGAGGCTCACTGCCATGGCCTGAATCTCCCTGGTCACACTTTTGTTGATTTTGGGAAGAGAAGCTTCAGGTCAGAGAGAGTAGTCAAGGGGGTCCGTTGCCCCAGGTTGTCTCTCCGAAGGTTGGGATGCTCTTCACTGGAGTGTGAAACACCCACGGAGTGACCCCCTGCATTTTCGGGGCAAAGTAGGATCGCCAAGTGGAGTCTGCCCCACTCAAGAGTGAGCTGGGGGCTTCCCTGGTGGCGCAGTGGTTGAGAGTCCGCCTGCCGATGCAGGGGACGCGGTTCGTGTCCCGGTCCGGGAAGATCCCACGTTCTGCGGGCGGCTGGGCCCGTGAGCCATGGCCGCTGAGCCTGCGCGTCCGGAGCCTGTGCTCCGCAACGGGAGAGGCCGCAGCGGTGAGAGGCCCGCGTACTGGAAAAAAAAAAAAGAAAAAGAGTGAGCTGGTCTTGCAGGCCACTGGTTTTCCACGTTTTTAACTTCAACCAGTCTCCTGGCTGGAAGAGATGTAAGGCCAAGTTAGGGCTGCTCTAACCCAGTTACCATATTCCGTGAGAGCTTTCATGGTTTCTTCTACCTGGAGGGCATACTGAGTTCCGTTTCAAGGGGGTTAAGGTGTCCCTTCTCTTGGGCTTGGGGAACGGGTCTACCATACATGAGTTTGAATGCACTTAATTTTTTTAATAGATCTTTATTGGAGTATAATTGCTTCACAATACCATGTTAGTTTCTGTTGCACAACAAAGCAAATCAGCCATATGCATACACATGTCCCCATATCGCCTCCCTCCCATCCTCCCTATCCCACCCGTCTAGGTCATCACAAAGCACCGAGCTGATCTCCCTGTGCTATGCTGCTGCTTCCCACCAGCCAACTATTTTACATTCGGTAGTGTATATATGTTGATGCTACTTGCACTTTGCCCCAGCTTTGCCCTCCCATCCCATGTCATCAAGTCAATTCTGTATGTCTACCTCTTTATTCCTACCCTGCAACTACGTTCATCAGTACCTTTTTTTTTTTTTTTTTAGATTCCACATATGTGCGTTAGCATGTGGTATTTGTTTTTCTCTTTCTGATTTACTTCACTCTGTATGACAGACTCTGGGTCCATCCACCTCATTACAAATAGCTCAATTTTGTTTCTTTTTATGGCTGAGTAATATTCCATTGTATATATGTGCCACATCTCGTTTATCCATTCATCTGTCAATGGACACTTAGGTTGCTTCCATGTCCTGGCTATTGGAAATAGTGCTGCAATGGACATTGTGGTAGATGACTCTCGTTGAATTATGGTTTTCTCAGGGTATATGCCCAGTAGTGGGATTGCTGGGTCACATGGTAGTTCTATTTTTAGTTTTTTAAGGAAGCTCCATACTGTTTTCCATAGTGGTTTTATGAATTTACATTCCCATCAACAATGGGGGAGGGTTCCGTTTTCACCACACCCTTTCCACCACACCCTTTCCAGCATTTGTTGTTCCTAGCTTTTTTGCCAATGGCCATTCTGACCGGTGTGAGGTGATACCTCATTGTAGTTTTGATTTGCATTTCTCTATTAATTATTGATGTTGAGCATCTTTTCATGTGCCTCTTGGCCATCTGTATGTCTTGCTTGGTGAAATATCTGTTTAGGTCTTCCGCCCATTTTGTAACTGGATTGTTTGTTTTTTTGATATTGAGCTGCATGGACTGTTTGTATATTTTGGAGATTAATCCTTTGTTGTTTCATTTGCAAATACTTTCTCCCATTCTGAGGGTTGTCTTTTTGTCTTGTTTAAGGTTTCCTTTGCTGTGCAAAAGCTTTTAAGTTTAATTAAGTCCCATTTGTTTATTTTTGTTTTTATTTCTGTTACTCTAGGAGGTGGGTCAAAAAAGATCTTGCTGTGGTTTATGTCAGAGTGTTTTTCCTGTTTTCCTCTAAAAGTTTTATAGTGTCTGGTCTTACATTTAAGTCTTTAATCCATTTGGAGTTTATTTTGGTGTATGGTATTAGGTAGTGTTCTAATTTCATTCTTTTATATGTAGCTGTCCCGTTTTCCCAGCACCACTTATTGAAGAGGCTGTCTTTTCTCCATTGTATGTTCTTGCCTCCTTTGTCATAAATTAGGTGCCCATACGTGTGTGGGTTTACCTCTGGGCATTCTATCCTGTACCATTGATCTATATTTCTGTTTTTGCGCCAGTACCATACTGTCTTGATTACTGTAGCTTTGTGGTATAGTTTGAAGTTGGGGCCCCTGATTCCTCCAACTCTGTTTTTCTTTCTCAAGATTGCTTTGGCTATTCGGGGCCTTTTGTGTTTCCATACGAATTGTAAAATTTTTTGTTCTAATTCTGTGAAGAATGCCATTGGTAGTTTGATAGGGATTGCATTGAATCTGTAGATTGCTTTGGGTAGTATAGTCATTTTCACAATATTGATTCTTCCAATCCAAGAACATGGTATATCTCTCCATCTGTTTATGACATCTTTGATTTCTTTCATCAGTGTTTTATAGTTTTCTGAGTACAAGTCTTTCGCCTCATTAGGCAGGTTTATTCCTAGGTATTTTATTCTTTTTGTTGCAGTGGTACATGGGAGTGTTTCCCTAATTTCTCTTTCTGATTTTTTGTTGTTGGTGTATAGGAATGCCAGAGATTTCTGGAATGCACTCAATTTTAACTTACCCCTTTGAGCTAACCTCATGTGGAGCAGGGTAATCAGAAGCAACTTAATCCAATATTCTTGAGTTTCCTGACATAACTTGGGTAAGGCCTATTTCAAGGTCTGACTGGATCTCTGTACTTTCTCTGATGATTGGGGTCTCCAGGCTGAGTGCAAAGTCCATTTTATGTCCAGGGCATTCATTATCCCCTTAGTCACTTGAGACACAAATGCTGGGCCCTTATCTCTTTCTAGAGATCCTGGGAACCCAAACCTGGGGATTATTTCTTTTAGTAATGCTTTAGCCACTTCAGCTGCTGTTTCAGTTCTAGTGGGGAATGCTTCTGTCCACCCAGAAAATGTGACTGCTAGCACCAACAGATACCTAAAATTGCCCAATGCTCTCGGTGTGACAGTGAAATCAATCTGCCATCCTCTCAGGATATGTCCCTCTGGTTTGAATAGGCCTTATCTGGGGGCCTCTCATGTTGGGGTTATTACTTTTCATGCCAGGAGTTACCATGACCTCAACTAACCAATTATATAGGGCTTCCTTCTTGTAGTGAGTTCCTTGATGAGCCTCCCTGATGGCTTGACAAGCTGCAGTTGGGGAAAAGAAGTATTGTCCATCTTCATTAACTAGCCGCCCATGACCTTCTAGATCTCTCTTGAAGCCCCATTTTCGGGTTTTGTCTAATTCTTCCTTTGTGCAGATTGAGGAATAATTGAATGGATCTGACCTTCAAGATATGAGGGATAGTTGCCAAGTTACTGATTCTAGGGCCACCCTTTTGGCAATTGTGTCCACTTTGTTGTTTCTCTTTATTATCTCTGCATTCCCCTTTCGGTGACCCCCTATAATGAATCACTGCCACCTTTTTTTTTTTTTTTTTTTTTTTGCGGTACGCGGGCCCTCTCACTGTTGTGGCCTCTCCCGTTGCGGAGCACAGGCTCCGGACGCGCAGGCCCAGCGGCCATGGCTCACTGGCCCAGCCGCTCCGCGGCATGTGGGATCTTCCCAGACCGGGGCACGAACCCGTGTCCCCTGCATCGGCAGGCGGACTCTCAACCACTGCGCCACCAGGGAAGCCCCTCACTGCCACCTTTTTTAGAAGCTGTGCTGCTTCTAAGAGCTTCAATATGCTTAAGCCATGTTTTACCTGTTTATTCTCCACAGTAAGCATAACATTTAAGATCTTCCCTGGCCCAAGCTCTAAGGCTCAGGTGAGGACTATCAGCTCCACCTTTTGGGCAGAAGTCCCTGGGGAAGTCCCTGGGAATAGGCGTCTTGCTTCTATGACTTGCGTCTGGGAGGTTCCTACATATCCCACCAGGCTTTTCCCTCTCTAATGAAACTGCTTCCATCTGTGAACCATTCCTCTTTGATGTTTGGGAGAGGCTCCCTTCCTAGGTTGGGGCGACTGGAATGGATCGTGTCTATGGTTTCTATACGATCATGCTCCAGGGACCCGTTTCTGTGGGTAGCAGGGTGGCAGGATTTAGCACGTGACAGGTTTTTATGGTAGCCACTGGGTTGTCTAAAAGCATAGCCTGAACTTGAATCAACCTTCTGGGGGATAGGCTTTCTGTTTCCTTAGAACTTGCTAAAGCCTGAACCCAGCATTGAGTCCATAAGGGATTGGCTGACCAAATGTTAACCTTTAGCAGAGTTGCAGCAGCTGCAATGCCCATCGGCAAGGAGGCCATCCCTTAGCAGTTTGATCAAATTGTTTAGAGAAATAAGCAACCACCCAAGTTAAGGGGTCCCCGTTTTCTTTTTGAGCTAATACCCTAAGGGCAATTCCCTTTCTCTCATGAATGTAAAGGTCAAAGGGTTTAGCTAAATCAGGGAGGGCCAGGGCAGGGGCCTGAGGTAATTGCTTTGTCAATCCTTGAAAGGCCCCTTTGCATTCTGAATTCCATTCAGAAGGATCATCATCCTTTCTTTTCAATAGTTCATATAAAGGCCTAGCTATTAGATCATAGTTAGGGATCCAGATGTGGCAAAACCTGGCCATCCCCAGGAAACCCCTAAATTGTCTTCTAGTTTTAGGAGCGATGAGGCTGCACATGGCTTCTTTCCTTTCATGGGGTAGGCTTCTCTGACCTTCCATGATAATGAAGTCTAGGTAGGTCACTCTAGTTTGTGACCCATTGATGGAACAACTTTCCCCATCTCCCAGCCAGTATTGGGGCCAGGCTATATTGCATAGGAATATTAAATGCTTCTGCATGATGCACCCTAATGGGATATCCTTCAGTATGGTGGATGTTTGGTTCCCCATACTGTAGATGTTCTGTCTGGGATTTGTTTCCAACTACCAAGGGTGCCAGTTGGAGTGATGTGTTGGCATGCAAATGCTACAAGATTTGACCCAATTAAGATTGCTGGTCAGGAAATTTTGAACCAGCATCAAACTTAATGGATTCCTTAAAAGACCATAATAGGAGGCGTTCAGATGGCGTGGACTCTGATATAACTGGGGGTCCCCGTTGAATTCGTAACAGCCCGTGTTTGAGACAGCCCCTCCTCAGTCAGAACATCCCACAGATGGTGAGATGAGACCGCCTCCAGGCCAGAGCAGCTTAGCCATATTAGTTCCTGACCAACTTGGTCCGTTAGGCAGTGGCACAGCTGTCTGGGTGTGTGTGTGTGTGTGTGTGTGTGTGTGTGTGTGTGTCTTTTTTTTCCTCCTTTTGCTTGAAAGGAGGAGTTCTCAGACTTCCCACTGGGTGAGACCTAAAAGCACAAGGGATTCCCAGTGGGTACTCACCGGATCGCTGGGGACAGCTGGTATTCCATGGAATCTCAGTTGATGAAGAATCACCCATGTTTTGCCTCATGAGCAGAGGGGGGAAGGAGCTTGGAAGATTAGAAGGATGGGCCAGAGTGATAGTATTAGAAAAGAGATCAGAAGAGAGGTAGGTCAGTGGGTGTTTCCTGTTCTTGACAGCAGCTCAGGGCTTCCTGATAATGGGGCTCCTGGTCACGTGAGGGGCTCACAGGGCTCCCCAGCCCACTTCAGAGAAATTAGTTCTGACCAGAATAGGTCAAGTCACCAGTCACATACCTACCTTGGGATCCTTATCTTTGATAAAGGAGGCAAGAATATACAATGGAGAAAAGACAGCCTCTTCAATAAGTGGTGCTGGGAAAACTGGACAGCTACATGTAAAAGAATGAAATTAGAACACTCCCTAACACCATACGCAGAACTAAACTCAAAATGGATTAAAGACCGAAATGTAAGGCCAGACACTATCAGACTCTTAGAGGAAAACAAAGGCAGAACACTCTATGACATAAATCACAGCAAGATCCTTTTTGACCCACCTCCTAGAGAAACGGAAATAAAACCAAAAATAAAGAAATGGGACTTAATGAAACTTAAAAGCTTTTACACAGCAAAGGAAACCATAAACAAGACCAAAAGACAACCCTCAGAATGGGAGAAAATATTTGCATACGAAGCAACTGACAAAGGAATAATCTCCAAAATTTACAAGCAGCTCATGCAGCTCAATATTAAAAAGAAAAAACAGCCCAATCTAAAAATGGGCAGAAGACCTAAATAGACATTTCTCCAAGGAAGATATACAGATTGCCAACAAACACATGAAAGGATGCTCAACATCACTAATCATTAGAGAAATGCAAATCAAAAGTATAATGAGATGTCATCTCACACCAGTCAGAATGGCTATCATCAAAAAATCTAGAAACAATAAATGCTGGAGAGGGTGTGGAGAAAAGGGAACCCTCTTTCATTGTTGGTGGGAATGTAAATTGATACAGCCACTGTGGAGAACAGTGTGGAAGTTCCTTAAAAAACTAAAAATAGAACTGCCTTATGACCCAGCATTCCCACTACTGGGCATATACCCTGAGAAATCCATAATTCAAAAAGTGTCGTGTACCACAATGTTCATTGCAGCACTATTTCCAATAGCCAGGACATGGAAGCGACCTAAGTGTCCATCAACAGACGAATGGATAAAGAAGATGTGGCACATATATACAATGGACTATTACTCAGCCATAAAAAGAAACAAAATTGAGTTATGTGTAGTGAGGTGGCTGGGCATAGAGACTGTCATACAGAGTGAAGTAAGTCAGAAAGAGAAAAACATTTACCATATGCTAACATGTATATATGGAATCTAAAAAAAAAAAGAAGAAGAAAATGCTTCTGGTGAACGTAGGGGCAGGATAGGAATAAAGATGCAGCTGTAGAGAATGGACTTGAGGGCATGGGGAGTGGGAAGTGTAAGCTGGGATGAAGTGAGAGAGTAGCATTGACATATATACACTACCAAATGTAAAATAGCTAGTGGGAAGCAGCTGCATACCACAGGGAGATCAGCTCAGTGCTTTGTGTCTACCTAGAGGGGTGGGATAGGGAGGGTGGGAGGGAGATGCAAGAGGGAGGGGAGATGGGGATATATGTATACGTATAACTGATTCACTTTGTTATACAGCACAAACGAACACACCATTGTAAAGCAATTATACTGCAATAAAGATGTTAAAAAAAAAGACAAGAAATAACAAGTATTGACAAGGATGCAGAGAAAAGGGAACTGTTGTGTGCTTTTAATGGGAATGTAAATTGGTTGCAGCCACTATGGAAAACAGTATGGAGGGTCCTCAAAATATTAACAGTAGGACTACTGTATGATCCAGCAATTTCATTTCTGGGTATTTATCTGAAGAAAACGAAAACAGTAATTTGAAGAGATATATACACCCCTGTATTCATTGCTGCCTTATTTACAATAGCCAAGACATGGAATCAACCTAAGTGTCCACTGATGGATGAATGAATAAACAAATTGTGTGTGTGTGTGTATATATATACACAATGAAATATTATTCAACCATAAAAAAAGAAGGAAATCTTTCTATTTCTGACAACATGGGTAGACTTTGAGGGCTATCCCTCAGGGAAATATGCAAAGTGAAAGAAGCCAGATGAAGACAAATTCCGTATGGTATCACTTATATGTGGAATCTTAAAAAAAAAAAAAAGAAAAGAGAGAAAGGAAAATCAAGTTCATAGATACAGAGCAGATTGATGGTTGCCAGAGGCAGGGGTAGGGGAGGGTCAAAAGGTCCAAACTTCCACTTATAAAGTAAATGTCATGGAGATATAATGTACAGCATCTTGCATCATAGCATATAGTTAATAACATTGTGTTATATATTTGAAAGCTGCTAAGAGAGTAGATCTTAGAAGTTCTCATCACAAGAAAAAAAATTATAACTGTGTGGTGATGGATATTAACTAGACATTGTGGTGATCATTTAGCAAAATATACAAATACTGAGTCATTATCATTGTTCACCTGAAACTAATATAATGTTGTATGTCAATTATATCTCAATTTTTAAATGTCAAAAAAAGGTGATAATCCATACCATGGAATACTACTCAGTAATTTGAAAGAATAAACTGTTGATACACACAACATTCTGAATGAATCTCCAGAGAATTATACTTTGTGAAAAAAGAGCCAACCCTAAAAGCTTACATCCTGTACGATTCCAGTTATACAACATTCTTGAAATGAGAGAATTATAGTGATGGAGAAAAAAATTAGTGGTTTCCAGAGGTTAAGGATGGGGGAGGGGCAGAAGGGAGGTGGATGTGTCTATAAAAAGACAACGTGAGAGATTCCTGTGGTGAAAGAAATGTTTTTGCATCTTGGTTAGATCAATGCCAATATCCTTGTTGTGATATTATACTATAGTTTTGCAAGATGTTATCATTGAGGGAAACGGTGAAGTTTATACAAGATCACTTTGTATTATTTCTTAGAACTGCCTGTGAATCTAAAGTTATCCTAAAATAAAATGCTTAATTTTAAAAATGTACATAATTATGATTCCACTTATGTGAATTTTTAGAATAGATAAAATTAACCTCTGGTGATATAAATCAGAGCAGTGATTGCTTCTGGGTGGAAGGAGGAGAGGAACTGACCGGGAAGAGGCATGGGGGGAACTTTCTGATTTTCAGGAAAAACAACTGACTCTTGGCAATCACAGTGAGCTTTATGGTATTTTAACTTACCCTAAATTCATACCCCACTCCCTAACTAAGCAGTAGCCTTGAAAATAATAGCACACATTCCCATTAACTTAAGGAGCAACCAGTCCTCACATACAAAGAATTGTCCTTATTTGATCTGTCTGGTGACTCCTTGGGAGACCCACTCAAAAGGCTTATCTTCATTTTGCCTGATTGGGAACCCAATTCTAAAGCAGCTACTCGGGGGCATTTGTCCAAAACATTTATAGATAAATGTTTTAGTTACTGCTGCTTGAGGCAATGGATAACGGTTAGGGCAAACAATAGGTTATCCAAAAATCTAAGGAGGAAAGGCTGAGGAATGAGATTTTCATATGAGTTTTGAAAAGCTCCAACATACCCCTGGAAATCTAGAAGGTTATGTGTGCAACCAGGGCTAAGCACATGCTCAGGAAAGACCAGAGAAGGCCCCAAGCTCTTACCTCTGGCTGAGCTTAAGTCTCAGGGCAAACAGGAAGTAAAGGTAAGTCAGAATTCTAAATTACCTGGCTGAGTGTTGAAGGCATGCCATAATACATACACTGAGCCCTTCTCCAAAGACTAGGAGATTTTTCAATTCCAGACATTTAAGAAAAACTGTCTAATTCTTAACTGACCACTAAGCTACTGGAACAGAGATTACTATGGCTGTAATGACATAGAATACAGACATGACAAAGAATACAGACTTTACAGAATTAGTTTGGTAAAGTCACTAAACAAACAACTATAAGCAGCAGCAACAACAACAAATCTTGGGAGGGAGGTGGAAGACGATTTCCAGAGTTGCCACATTGTATTATTCAAAATTTCTAGTTTCCAATTAAAAAATAAAATATGAAGGCATTCAAGGAAACAAAGAAATATGGCCCTAGACAGAAAAAAAAAAAGCAATCAAATTATCTGTGAGGAAACTCAAACTGGATGTACTAAACAAAGACTTTAAATCAGCTATTTTGAATATATTTGAAGCACTAAGGAACCCATGTCTAAAGAACTAAAGGAAAGTAGTTGTTTGAAATGGGAATGATATCTAATATAATAGAGAATATTAATAAAGAGATAGAAATTATTTAAAAGGAACCAAATAGAAATTCTGGAGTTGAAAATTACACTAACTGAAATGAAAATTATACTAACTGAGTCGAAAATTACACTAATTCATTAGAAGGAATGCTCAAACATTGCAGTGAGAATATAAAATGGTTCAGCTACTGTGAAAAACAGTTTGACAGTTTCTCAAAAAGTTAAACATAGAATTACCAAATAACCCAGCAACTCCACCCCTAGGTATATACCTGAGAGAATTGAAACATGTTCATAGAAAAGTATACATAACAATGTTCAGAGCAGAATTATTTGTAATAGCCCCAAAGGGTATGAATCCAAATCTCGATCTGCTGCTGGATATACCACATTTATCTATACAATGGAATACTATTCAGCCATAAAAGGAATGAAGTACTGATATATGCTACAACATGGATGAACCTTGAAAACATTATGCTACCCGAAAGAAGAGGACAAATACTGTATGATTCCATTGATATGAAATGTGCAGAATAAGCCAATCCATAGAGACAAAAAGGAAATTAGTGTTTACCAGGGATTGGGGGTGAGAAGGATTGGGAAGGACTGCTAACAGGCAAGGGGTTTCTTTTGGGGATGATGGAAATGATCTGGAATTAGATAGTGAGGAGACTACAAAACCTCGTGAATATACTAAAAAACACTGAATTTAACTTTCAAATGTTGAATTTTATGTGAATTCTGTCTTAGTAAAAAATTGCAAAGAAAAAAAGACAAACTAGATAGGCATTTGTTTTTCTCACGCTGAAAATTCTTGAAGTATGAAGAGCTGCTCTGTAACTGTCCTCAACAGCCCTCCACTCTTGGCATCCCTAGGCAGGGGCTCATCCTCCTAGTTCAAATTGGCATTCTTATTTTAGGTAATAGAATGGACAAAGTTTCAAAAAAGGGCCATAGAGCAAATACAAGTTGTTTCTTAAGCAAAGTTCCCGGAATCTATTACATAGGACTTCCATTTACATCCCATTGGACAGAATGTGGCCATATGACCCCACCTAGAATAGGGAGGCTAGAAAATCCAGGGTTCATTGCTAATATCAGCAGTCATGTCATCAGCTAAAAACTCCACCAATTTTGCTATTGTGAAAGAGGGGAAGAATGGATAATTAAAAGCAGCTAGTGCTAGGTTCTTAGAAAATTAAATATATATTTTATTTTATTATTTTTTTATTTTTATTTTTTGCGATACGTGGGCCTCTCACTGTCGTGGCCTCTCCCGTTGCGGAGCACAGGCTCCGGACGCGCAGGCTCAGCGGCCATGGCTCACGGGCCCAGCCGCCCGCAGAACGTGGGATCTTCCCGGACCGGGGCACGAACCCGTATCCCCTGCGTCGGCAGGCGGACTCTCAACCACTGCGCCACCAGGGAAGCCCAGAAAATTAAATATATATTTTAAAGGCCATTATACATTTCAGGGATAATAAAATAAAATTGTATTTAAAAGGAAATGCAACACTACTACACTACATGTATTATTTACATTGTTGTAAAAATCAAACACCAAATATGGATTTAACAAAAACTCTTTCATATATTAGGAGAAGGAGTGTAGAAAGGGGGATGAGAAAGAGTACAAATTCCTCATCTTGCATAATTCAAAGTCAACAGGCAATTTCTAGCTCTGAAAATCAAGAAATAACACTATAAGACTAATATTTAGAAATATGGAGGAAAATGGTAAAAGAAATAGCTAACCAATTGAAAGTCATTATTTTAAATGGGGAGGGATAGGCAGCAGGTGTTTTGAAAGCTTTTGACTTTTAAATATACATAAATGTATATTTTAAGTGTATAAATATGTAAACATACAATGTATATCAACATTATTTGATAATTTCAAAAAAATTTTTAAAGGGTGAATAGCAGTTTTCATTCATAAATCTTTCAATTCCCCAGTCAACACTTCATAAACTTTAATGTAAATAATAATAATAATAGTAATGATGCTACGTGGCTTATATGCCAAACTGGATTTCCTTTCAGAATTTTTCCTCTTCCAACTCTTAAAATCGTTCAACATCTCAAGTAATAACCTTAGGTACAGAAGAAACTTTATTTAAGCCTTGCATTTCTTTGACTGCCTTAAAGTTACTACTCTATTTTTTCAGAATGTCTTTCTTAACTATTGTTTCAACTTCAAATTTTCCATTGAATCAAACTCTATGAATAATTCATAGTGGCTAAATAAATGGGATTAGTGCTTTAGTTTTCAGAGTCTACAAATTTTATGGTCAGGGAAGATGTAGTTTTCCAATACTGATCCCCCAGGAATAACAATCCAACTTGCAGCCAGCAGGTTTTCGGGTTCCTTGATCCAGTAGTTTTAATACATGAAGGTCACGTCACCAAACAGGATGTCACCTCTCTCATCATGTCGCTAGCTTCTTTTTCCACATCCCAGTGCTCACCCTCTCATCTCCTAACCTGCAACTTTATTTTCAGCTGCCACAGCCCTAGAGCCTCAGATGCTTTGTTGAAACAGCTCATTATCAGTAGTGTTGTAACAGCAGTTAGGAACTGAATGACATTCAATTAAAATGATATTAGCAGCTCAGGAGTGATTTTGTTTAATTTACTCCTACTCAGATGTAAAAACATTAGCGACTTTTTTAATTGGACCTCCTAATGTCTAACTCCTACTCGAATGCAATGAAATTAAAGACTTTGGTGCCTAAATACCGCTTAATTTACTCCTACCCATCTATAATGACATTAAAGATGCTTTAGGGTAGATATTGTTTCCAATCAGTTTTATTCAAAAGAAATCTGAGCTCACAGGTACTATTATTAAGCATATAATAAAATCACACAAGAAATATATCTTTACAACTGGGGATAGGGTGTTTTCCAATAATATTAAAAAGTAATCATGTTCATTTTAATGCAAGGATATTAAAAAGTAATATCTTAAATACAAGATTTTGTAAAGTTTTCAGTTCTTTAAACAAATATATGATTCACAGCCTGTTAAAGAAATGTACATTGTTACATATAAATTTGAAGTGAATTTTGTTCAATTATGGCATGCAATTGGCTTATGCCTGAAAGTTTGATTTCTTATGAAAGAAATTTGATTTCTTATGAAAAATTTTATCTTAAACGTGGCTTAGGGAAGAGCATTTTTTCAATCTAATGCTAATAATTTAAAAAATCCTGTCCCTACCATCAGTTTTAAAAATGATTATTTTGAACCTTTATTTTACTGAAAAGGCTGTTTTTAAGCACGGCAGGATTTTGAGTCCAAAATCCTGTGGTTGGGACAGAGTAGATATTTAAAAAATAGTTGTGGAGAGTTGGAATAAAAACGATTATCAGTAATAATAGCTAATATTTATAAAGTTCCTACTATGTGCCAGACATTGTTCTAAGCATATTAAATATATTAACTCATCAAAAATTAAGTAATACTAAGTAATATTCTTAGTTTACAGATAAAAACAATAAAATGATGGGTGTCTCTGATAAAATTCTTTGGGTTGCCTTTAGTTTGGGAAGCTTTGTAAGCACTTATACATTCTTAGCCTATAATGTGAAATTCTCCCCCATAAAATTAATTAAGAAAATTTGATGGTGTAAATTAGAATTGAGCAACAAGCACATAAACACCCATACATATATACACACATATGTGGAATATTTCAGCCTGGAAATATGGCTTTCTTTACTTAGATATTTAGGAATAATTTCTCAGTATGTTTTCCTTGAAAAAATAAAAGTTGATGATGTTTTAAAAGATCTAACACTAATAATATTGGCATACCTAGATGTGTCCTGGACATAGCTTCTCATTGTGCTCACAGATGCTCACAGTGTTAGAGGGTATAGACATTTCAGTCTCTCCAGTAGTAATGCATTGGCTGAAATGCATGGCAGGAAGGCAAGGCCTAAGATCAAGAAATGTTTTAATAATAGATGTCAGGACAGTTGTGCAGCTTCCTAGGTTTGAATCCTAGCTCTAACACTTTTTGGTTGTTTGATCTTAGGCATGATATTTAATTCTGTAAGCCTCACTTTTCTTATCTGTCAGTGGGAATAATAAGCTCCATTGTTTTCCCCCAAAATACTACTCACCTCATATTTTTTATTTAGGTGATAGTCAGGCAGTGGCATTTATAATTGTTTAATCCACACACTTGGAGTCATCCTAGATCAATTGATCTCTCTCTTTCTCTCTCTCTTTCTTCCCACATCAATGAATCACCAAATTACTTTTTAAAAATTTTTATTGGGGTATAGTTGATTTAAAATGTTATGTTAGTTTCAGGTGTACAGCAAAGTGAATCTGTTATACATACACACATATCCACTCTTTTTAGATTCTTTTCCCATACAGGCCATTACAGAGTACTGAGTAGATTTTCCTGGGCTATACAGTAGGTCCTTGTTAGTTATCTATTTTATATATAGTAGTGTGTATATGTCAATCTCAATCTTTCAGTTTATCCCTCCCCATCCTTACCCCCTGGTAACCATAAGTTTATTTTCTATATTTGTTTCTGTTTTGTAGATAAGTTCGTTTGTAGCCTTTTTTTTTGATTCCACATGTAGGCGATATCATATGATATTTATCTTTCTCTGTCTGACTTCACTCAGTATGACAATCTCTAGGTCCATCCATGTTGCTGCAAATGGCATTATTTTGTCATTTTTTATGGCTGAGTAATATTCCATTGTATCTATCTATCTATCTATCTATCTATCTATCTATATACCATGATTTCTTTATCCATTCCTCTGTTGATGGACATTTAGATTGCTTCCATGTCCTGGCTGTTGTAAATAGTGCTGCAATGAACATTGGGATGCATGTATCTTTTTTAAAAACATTTATTTATTTATTTGATTGCACAGGGTCTTAGTTGTGGCATGCAAACTCTTAGTTGTAGCATGCATGTGGGATCTAGTTCCCTGACCAGGGATCGAACCCAGGCCCCCTGCATTGGGAACATGGAGTCTTAACCACTGCACCACCAGGGAAGTCCCTGGTGCATGTATCTTTTTGAATTGTGGTTTTCTCTGGATATATGCCCAGGAGTGGGACTGCTGGATCATATAATAGCTCTATTTTTAGATTTTTACGGAACCTCCTTACTGTTCTCCATAGTGGCTATACCAGTTTACATTCCCACTAACAGTGTAGGAGGGTTGCCTTTTCTCCACAACCTCTCCAGCATTTATTGTTTGTAGATTTTTTGATGATGGCCATCCTGATTGGTGTGAGGTGATACATTGTAGTTTTGATTTGCATTTCTCTGATAATTAGTGATGTTGAGCCTCTTTTCATGTGCTTTTTGGTCATCTGTATGTCTTCTTTGGAGAAATGTCTATTTAGGCTGCTGCCCATTTTTTTTTTTTTTTTTTTTTGCGGTACGTGGGCCTCTCACCGCTGTGGCCTCTCCCGCTGGGGAGCACAGGCTCCGGACGCGCAGGCCCAGCGGCCACGGCCCACAGGCCCAGCCGCTCCGCGGCACGTGGGATCCCCCCAGACCGGGACACGAACCCGTGCCCCCTGCACTGGCAGGCAGACTCCCAACCACTGCACCACCAGGGAAGCCCCTGCTGCCCATTTTTTGATTGAGTTGTTTGTTATTTTGATATTGAGCTGCACGAGCTGTTTGTATATCTTGGAGATTAATCCCTTGTTGGTTGCTTCATTTGCAAATATTTTCTCCCATTCTGAGGGTTGTCTTTTCTTTTTCTTTTGGCTGTGTTGGGTCTTTGTTGCTGCACATGGGCTTTCTCTAGTTGCGGTGTGTAGAGGCTACTCTTCATTGTGGTGCATGGGCTTTCTTATTGTGCTGGCTTCTCTTTGTGGAGCATGGGCTCTAGGCACACAGGCTTCAGTAGTGCAGCATGCGGGCCCTAGAGCACAGGCTTCAGTAGTTGCGGCATGTGGGCTCAGTAGCTGCGGCATGCAGGCTCTAGAGCACAGGCTCAGTAGTTGTGGCGCATGGGCTTTGTTGCTCCGCAACACGTGGGATCTTCCCAGACCAGGGATCAAACCTGTGTCCCCTGCATTAGCAGGCAGGTTCTCAGCCACTGCACCACTAGGGAAGTCCTGTCTTCATTTTGTTTATGGTATCCTTTGCTGTGCAGAATCTTTTAAGTTTAATTAGGTCCCATTTATTTTTGTTTTTATTTTCATTACTCTAGGAGGTGATGGAAAAAGATCTTGCTGCTGTTTATGTCAGAGAGTGTTCTATGTTTTCCTCTAAGAGTTTTATAATATCTGGTCTTACATTTAGGTCTTTAATCCATTTGGAGTTTATTTTTGTGTATGGTGTTAGGGTGTGTTCTAATTTCATTCTTTTACATGTAACTGTCCAGTTTTCCCAGCACCACTTATTGAAGAGGCTTTCTTTTCTCCACTGTATATTCTTGCCTCCTTTGGCATAGATTAGGTGGCCATAGGTGCATGGGTTTATCTCTATCCTGTTCCATTGATCTATATTTCTGTTTTTTGTGCCAGTACCATACTGTTTTGATGACTGTAGCTTTGTCTGAACTCTGGGAACCTGATTCCTCCAGCTCCATTTTTCTTTCTCAAGATTGCTTTGGCTATTCAAGGTCTTTTGTGTTTTCATACACATTGTAAAATTTTTTGTTCTAATTCCATGAAAAATGCCATTGGTAATTTGATAGGGATTGCATTGAACCTGTAGATTGCTTTGGGAAGTATAGTCGTTTTGATAATGTTGATT
>NW_006771471.1:792082-811384 GCF_000442215.2 Lipotes vexillifer | reverse complement strand
TATGGTATATCTCTGCATCCGTTTGTGTCATCTTTGATTTCTTTCATCAGTATCTTATAGTTTTCTAGGTACAGGTGTTTTGCCTCCTTAAGTGGGTTTATTCCTAGGTATTTTATTCTTTTTGATGCAATGGTAAATGGAATTGTTTCCTTAATTTCTATTTCTGATCTTTTGTTGTTAGTGTATAGGAATGCAAGAGTTTTCTGTGTATTAATTTTGTATCCTGTAACTTTACCAAATTCATCAATGAGCTCTAGTAGTTTTCTGGTTGCATGTTTAGGATTTTCTATGTAGTGTCACGTCATCTGGAAACAGTGAACGTTTTACCTCTTTTCTAATTTGGACTCCTTTTCTTTTTCTTCTCTGATTGCTGTGGCTAGAACTTCCAAAATCGTGTTGAGTAATTGTGGTGAGAGTGGACATCCTTGTGTTGTTCCTGATCTTAGAGGAAATGCTTTCAGTTTTTCACCATTGAGAATGATTGCTGTTGGTTTGTCATATATGGTGTTTATTACATTGAGGTAGCTTCCCTCTATGCCCACTTTCTGGAGAGTTTTTATCATAAATTGGTGTTGAACTTTGTCAAAAACTTTTTCTGCATCTACTGAGATGATCATATTGTTTTGATTCTTCAGTTTGTTGATGTCTATCACACTGATTGATTTGCAGATATTGAAAAATCCTTGCAACCCTGGGATAAATCCCACTTGATCATGGTGTATGATCCTTTTAATGTGTTATTGGATTCGGTTTGCTAGTGTATTTTTGTGTGTGTGTCTATGTTCATCAGCGATATTGGCCTGTAATTTTCTTTTTTTGTGATATTTTTGTCTGGTTTTGGTATCAGGGTGATGGTGGCCTTCTAGAATGAGCTTGGGAATGTTCCTTCCTCTGCAGTTTTTTGGAAGCATTTCAGAAGGACAGGTGTTAACTCTTCTCTAAATGTTGGATAGAATTTGCCAGTGAAGCCATCTGGCCCTGGACTCCTGTTTATTGGAAGATTTTTAATCACAGTTTTCAGTATTAGAATTTGCCAGTGAAGCCATCTGGCCCTGGACTCCTGTTTATTGGAAGATTTTTAATCACAGTTTCAATTTCAGTATTTGTGATTGGTCTGTTCATATTTTCTATTTCCTCCTGGTTCAGTCTGGGAAAGTTGTATCCTTCCAAGAATTTGTCTGTTTCTTCTAAGTTTTCCATTTTATCGGCATATAGTCGCTTGTAGTAATCTCTTATGATCCTTTGGATTTCTGTGGTGTCCATTGTAACTTCTCCTTTTTCATTTCTAATTTTATTGGTGTGAGTCCTCTCCCTTTTTTTCTTGACGGGTCTGGCTAAAGGTTTATCAGTTTTGTTTATCTTCTAAAAGAACCAGCTTTTAGTTTCATTGATCTTTGCTGTTTTCTTCATCTCTGTTTCATTTACTTCTGCTCTGATCTTTATGATTTCTTTCCTTCTTCTACTTTTGGGTTTTATTTGTTCTTCTTCCTCTAGTTGCTTTAGGTGTAAGAATAGGTCGTTTATTTGAGATTTTTCTTGTTTCTTGAGGTAAGATCGTATTGCTATAACTTTCTTCTTAGAGCTGCTGCATCCCATAGGTTTCGGATCATCATTTTTTCATTGTCATTTGTCTCTAGGTATTTTTTTATTTCCTCTTTGATTTCTTCAGTGAACCATTTATATTTAGTAACATACTGTTTAGCCTCAATGTGTTTGTGTTTTTTACAGTTTTTTCCTGTAATTTATTTCTAATCTCATAGTGTTGTGGTTGGAAAAGATACTTGATGTGATTTCAGTTTTCTTAAATTTACCAAGGCTTGACACCAAGTATATTTTATCTCCTAAATATTTCTCATTCAGAGCACCTTAATTGCAATGAGACAGAATAGAATATATGTCATAATGGAATATATAAGTGAAATTTGTTCACCCAACATTTATTTAACTCCACCTTTTTGCCAGGAGGTGCTAGGATGCCAGGGGTGCAGTGGCGATAATCTTTGGATTCAAGGAGCTTCCTGTTCAACAGGAGAGATAAGCAGTAAAATCCCTGGTTCCAATGTGGTGTGATAAGGGCCTTAACAACACTACAGGAATATGGTCATGCCTTAGTGCAGGCAGTATCAATTAGAAGAACATCTGATGGGCTTCCCTGGTGGTGCAGGGGTTAAGAATCTGCCTGCCACTACAGGGGACATGGGTTCAAGCTCTGGTCCAGGAAGATCCCACATGCCACGGAGCAGCTAAGCCAGTGTGCCACAGCTACTGAGCCTGTGCTCTAGAGCCCGTGAGCCACAACTACTGAGCCCGCGTGCCGCAACTACTGAAGCCCGCGCGCCTAGAGCCTGTGCTCCACAATGAGAGAAGCCACTGCAATGAGAAGCCCACTCACTGCAACAAAGAGTAGCCCCCGCTCGCCACAACTAGAGAAAGCCCGCACGCAGCAACGAAGATCCAACACAGCCAAAAATAAATAAATAAAATAATAAAATAAATAAATTTTTTTAAAAGAAGTATATGTGGCTGCATGTAACCCAGTTACAGTTATTTCACTAATTATGGGTTTGTGGAAACTGCAGTCACTTAAAATTGAAGAGGCAGTTTTCAGGGAATCACTGTGATTTTGGAATCTGGATTATAAATACTGATTTTCCTTTTTTAAAAATGTCTGAATTCCAAGCATCAGTCTGTTAATAAAAATCTCCACACTTCTGGATGGTTATCTTTGTCTCTCATAGGACTTTAACTCTGAACAGCATATCTCTTTCTCCGTCTGCAGAGGCATGAGTTCTAATTACTCCTTAAACCACACCCACTGAGAGGATTTCAGAGCCAGATCATATCAGTGATATTCTCCAAATTTTATGGAAGTCCAATCAGCCATTTACACACAAACCAAAAAATAGGCTGAAACAGTGTTCTTTACATAGGTGAAAATGTGTGTTGTGGTAAAGATACAGCACACACACACAAAAGGGTAATTGGGAAAAGTCAAAGATTAGTTTTAGCTCTTTTAAGAATAATAGTTTATTATTTTTGAAAAGACCATGATTAAGAGTATCAACCATGAAAGTACTAACTGAGCTTGATGTATCATTTCTAGCCGTATATTTGATAGAATTCTGGAAGTCAATTTCTTACACCTTAGTTTGATTTTTGTGTCTCTTATTTTTCACAGCTGTGGTTCTCTGCTACAGAGGATGAATTTCCCTGTGCCAAAAGAGAAAAAAAATAACAATAATAATTATAGTAGCAGTACTAATGGCAGTAGTAATAGTAGTAGCAGCAGTAGCAGTTGTAACAGTAGCAGTAGCAGAGGTACTAACATTAGTAGTAGTAGTTAGGCACTTATGACAGCAGGAACGGTATTTCTCCAGCTTTTAGCTCATTCATCATTTTGGTACCACCAGCACTCCCTGGAAAGTTCACGCGCAATGATTTCTGGAAATTCCCAAGAGTATCTCACAAGCTCTTACCTCTGAGCATCACTTACCATTTCCTTCCTATTATGGGCTAAATGTTTATGTCCTCCCAAAATTCTTATGTTGAAGCTCTTATCCCCAATGTGATGGTGTTTGGAGATGGGGCCTTTGGGAGGTAATTAGGTTTAGGTGAAGTCATGAGGGTGGGGCCCCCACAATGGGAGTGGTACCCTTATAAGAAGAGCAAGAGAGACCAGAGCTCTCCCTGTCTCACCCCCGCAAGTGAGCACACAGTGAGAAGTGATCTGAGAGCCAGGAAGAGGGTCTGTGTGAGGAACCAAATCTGCCACACCTTGATCTTGGACTTTCAGAGTCCAGAACTGTGAGAGATAAATGTCTGTTGTTTTAAGCCCACCAGTCTACAGAATTTGTTGCAGCAGCCCAAACTAAGACAACTCTCTCTTGTTTCAGTTCCTGTGGCTATGGGTGAAGCTCCTGAAAGTCCCAGAGGCCCAGCTAAGAGATGCTATCTCTGCTATTGATGGGGCACTAATGCCCCTGAAGTTGGGGTCATACTCTGTCACATGAATCCTATAGCAAGGCTCCCATTGACCATGCGGATACTTTCCAGACAATCATAGTTACTTTTTTTTTAATAGACTATTTCTAGGGTATGATTGATTGATTGACTGATTGATTTTTGGCTGCTTTGGGTCTTTGCTGCATGCGGGCTTTTCTCTAGTTGTGGCGAGCGGGGGCTACTCTTTGTTGTGGTGCGTGGGCTTCTCATTGCGGTGGCTTCTCTTGTTGCAGAGCATGGGCTGTAGGGGCATGGGCTTCAGTAGTTGTGGCACGAGGGCTCAGTAGTTGTGGCTCGCAGGCTCTAGAGCACAGGCTCAGTAGTTGTGGTGCACAGGCTTAGTTGCTCCGAGGCAGGTGGGATCTTCCCGGACCAGGGCTCAAACCCATGTGCCCTGCATTGGCAGGTGGATTCTTAACCACGGCACCACCAGGGGAGCCCCATAGTTACTTTTAAATCACAGCCCCTTTCCCTAGGCATCAGGCACAGGTCAGTACAGGCCAAAGGACATTCTGCCTTGTCTCTGCTTTGCTCAGAGAGAGTCTAGTATATCTTCTCACTGTTATGTCCACAGAACTGTCCAAGCACCTCCCGTATAGAAGGCCCTTAATACAGTAGTTGTTTGTGGAATGCATGAACACACAAGCATTCATTTTGGAAGGGCCCTCCTTTCTTTCCTAGGAGATCCCTTGGTCCCTAGCAGGGAATTATTTGTGAGGTAGAAGGGCATGTGTTATTATTATTTTTTATTTACTTATTTGTCTGCACCGGGTCTTAGTTGCAGCATGTGGGATCTAGTTCCCTGACCAGAGATTGAACCCGGGCCCCCTGCATTGGGAGCACAGAGTTTTAACCACTGGACTACCAGGCAAGTCCCAGGACATGTACTATTATCCCCATTTCATGGATGGAGAAACGGAGATGCAGAAAAAGGGTTAGTAACTCGCCTAGGAGCCCCACAACCTCGCTATGTTTACTAGTACCTCAGTAAATTTTTTTTTCCCTTTTATGACTGGAGCACCTCCCTTTAAACAGCTTTTAGCTCAGCATTTATTCAGGGAAACAGGGGGGAGGCATGTATTTACAGACTGGAAGAGGATTAACAAATGAGTTCATGGTGAAAAAGCCCAATTTTTGAAAGTCCAGGGCCACACTCCTCCCAAAGAATGCCCAAGGGCACTCAAGCCATTTACTTCTCCTTAGACTAAGAAGAGAGTGAGTCTTGTAAAATTTCCCACACTGCCTGACCGGGCAAGCTTTTGCAAGCAGAAAGGAACTCTCTATTAGCTCCAGTCTGGTTTCTGTGCTTCTGCTCTGAATGTTCAATTGTCAGGCAAGATTCTGAAGTGTATAAATATGTAATTATACTGCATAGCCAAAAGCAAATAGGTTGAGTTTTTGGTGACAATCTGTTTTACTTTGATCCCCAATTTCTAGTTAAACGGTTTAGACTTTGGATTTCTCATGCTTTATGGAAATATAAATTTTACATTCCCAAATCTGTTTTCATTTAACGTGTTTAAAAATGGAATAATTTAGGTATTTTATTTTACAGTTTTGTAAATGTATTTTCCTGTGTCATGTAAACGACTACATTTTAGGATTAGCCTCAACAAGTATTTTAATGGGTCTGTTTCTCTATGAATAATAAAACCAAGATGCTTGTACAAATACCAGTCATTCAAGAATTCCATGATAAACTGGAAGCAGCCTCACTGGTGAGTTCTGCTTCCCTTCTACTATCAGATTTTCATATTTCACTGTCAAACATAGTCCTATATTGCACTGGGTTTAAGGAGACTGCTTTGGCCAGAGGGTTAAAAAACCTTCTAGATATATTATCCTCAGGAGTCATCACTTGCATGTAAAAGAACAAGAGGGGTGGACAGGGAAGTTAATGTCGGCCAGGCAATGGCACATATGAAGGCTGAGGTCAGGTTTCCTGATTCCTTGATACATGCTAGAGGGACCAAACTTCTGGGGAGCAAAGATATTATGTTGCTTTATATAATAAATGTAGTGTATATCATATGTCTTCAGTAACTGAAAGACAATGAAAAGTCTTGTTTTCAAAGTTGGCCCATTTGAAGTTGTTGTAGGTCGATGGCCTTTGGCCTCCTCCTGTGGGTCTTCAGAGTTCTCCCACGCCCGCACTTCCTTTCTTTTCATCTCCTTCCTTCTTGAAGGTTAAACCCCCATCTTTGAAGACCAACACTGGCACCATGCTACAGGGAACCTCCAGCTTCCAAATGCAGCAGAGGGGCCAGGAGGGAGTCCCCAGAGAGCAGAACTTTGTCTTCATGGTGTCCCAGCTGCTCGAGTTAGTCAGGAAAGTGATTGGGCAGATCAGGTGTTGGGATCTTCGGTGTCACAGAAATAAAGCAACCAGCGAACAGTTCTTTTCTCTCTCTCTCTTCTTTTCCAGTGGTCATCTTGGAAGGGATAAGCATAAGGTAGACGACAAAACAAGAAAAAATAGCAACTATATAGGCAGGTTGTTGGATTTTATTTTATTTTTTCATTATAAAAAATAAGTGGAGAATCATTAAAAAAAAGAAGTGCAGGGCTTCCCTGGTGGCGCAGTGGTTGAGAGTCCGCCTGCCGATGCAGGGGACACGGGTTCGTGCCCCGGTCCGGGAGGATCCCACATGCCGCAGAGCGGCTGGGTCCGTGAGCCATGGCCGCTGGGCTGGCGCGTCCAGAGCCTGTGCTCCGCAACGGGAGAGGCCACAGCAGTGAGAGGCCCGCGTACCGCAAAAAAAAAAGAAGAAAGAAAAATGTGCAAGAAGAGAGAAAAGAAGAAATATTGAAGGGGAAAAAAAATCATTGGAAAGTGAAGAAATGACCAGGTCAGGTGAGGAATGCTAAATTCCTAGTCACACTCAGCTTGGGCGCACAAAGCGCATGGGTGCGGCAAAGATGGGCACTGTCTAAAGTAGTGGAAGAGAAGGTTGTGCGTAGGGAAATGGAGGTGGGGAGAACATGCTAGCATGTCATAACCAGGCAGAAAACAGGGTTCCTAATCATTCTTTTTTTTTCTTTTTTTAATAAATTTATTTTTGGCCGCGTTGGGTCTTTGTTTCTGCGCGCAGACTTTCTCTAGTTGTGGTGAGAGGGGGCTACTCTTTGTTGCAGTGCGCGGGCTTCTCATTGCGGTGGCTTCTCTCGTGGAGCAGGGGCTCTAGAGCGCAGGCTCAGTAGTTGCGGCACGCAGGGTCAGTAGTTGTGGCTCACAGGCTCTAGAGCGCAGGCTCAGTAGTTGTGGCACATGGGCTTAGTTGCTCTGTGGCATGTGGGATCTTCCCAGACTGGGGCTCGAACCCAGGTCCCCTGCATTGGCAGGCAGATTCTTAACCACTGTGCCACCAGGGAAGTCCCCCTAATCATTCTTTGTCAGTCACATTTCTTTACTCTTGTTTTTGTAGTTATTTCAGGCAGTGAAACTACTGTAAAATTTATACTTCCGTTCAGCATCTATTTGCAAATTTTTTTTAAAAAAAGAAAGACTTTGTGTGGTAAAAGTTCATATTTAGTAAAGGCTTTCTAGATGTGCCCCACCCCCCAAACCCAAACCTTCTCCAAAGTTGCCTGGTGGCCTGCTTATGCTTTTATAGCAATTATTATATTCTCTTCATAACACAGCCATTTCAGTACTGTCAGTTCCATGAGGGAAGGCACTGGAGCTTTTGTACCTTTGTGCTTCCACCAAGCCCAAGACCTTATCCATAAATTAGAATGAACAGTTGATGAATTGGGGTTTGGTGGTTTGCTTACAAAATATGCCATCTGAGCAGCAACCTGTGACTTAGCAAAAGAGTCTGTAGTAAGTGCTGTGAAAAAAAAAATTAATTTAGGGATTTAAAAACTAACAGTTTTGGGCTTCCCTGGTGGCGCAGTGGTTGAGAGTCCGCCTGCCGATGCAGGGGACGCAGGTTCGTGCCCCGGTCTGGGAAGATCCCACGTGCCGTGGAGCGGCTGGGCCCATGAGCCATGGCCGCTGAGCCTGCGCGTCCGGAGCCTGTGCTCTGCAACGGGAGAGGCCACATCAGTGAGAGGCCCGCGTACCAAAACAAAACAAAAACAAACAAACAAACAAAAAACTAACAGTTTTGAGAAAATATATTATTATTATTTTATTTATTTATTTATTTATTTTGCGGTACGTGGGCTTCTCACTGTTGTGGCCTCTCCCGTTGCGGAGAACAGGCTCTGGATGCGCAGGCTCAGCGGCCATGGCTCACGGGCCCAGCCGCTCCGCGGCATGTGGGATCTTCCCGGACTGGGGCAAGAACCCGTGTCCCCTGCATTGGCAGGCGGACTCTCAACCACTGCGCCACCAGGGAAGCCCGAGAAAATATATTATTTTTAAGGTTAGAGGTTTTTTTTTTATTAATGTGCTTTGTAAATCAAGGAAAGTGTCAATTTTCTACCATAAATTATTATTTTAAAATACTCCTTATAGGCAAACTGTAATTCCAAAGCAGGAGAAAGGGAGGGACTTCTGCCTCCTGAAATCTTTTCTAAGAACAGATAGGGTGTTTTATATACATGAAAGTTATGGAGCCTTGAGTATTAAAAGGTAAACTAATCATTGATCCTCATCAAATTCTACAAGTGTGTGTAACCTCACGAGAAATAGAATCTGTTCAAAAATGAGCAAAAGAGTAATTTATATTGAAAACAGGACTCTTAGAAGAAGAGACAGATTTTCTTAAAAGTATTATTTGCCTGATTATCCTGAGAGAAAGGCAGCGAGACAGAATTTCTCATAAAAATTAATGCAGAAATTTATTTTAATTTAAGCTGCCAGTTTTAAATTTTATAACCTTCTCAGTAGAAATTGACTTCCACACAGGGAGCAGCCTGCAATCATGCTAGGCATGGTGTGAACGCTGGTCTAGGGCAGAACTTCAGAGACTTTACTGCGAGTGAACACAGCGTGGGATCTCATTGAAATGCAGACTCAGAAGGTCTGGGGCGGGGCCTGAGATTCTGCATCTCTCACAAACTCCTAGGTGACACCTACTCTGGCCCAGGGATCATACTTTGAGAAGCAAAGCCTTAGACCACTAAGTACTTACTTCAGTGACCTTACATGCTGATCAGTGGTGTTCGAGGACTAACTGCAGGGCAGGCAGCTCCCAGTGAGGGTCACTTCCTATTTCACTGCATCAGGATTAGAGGCCCATGATCCAGTGACATTGTCATTATGAAGCTGTCAATCCAGGTAGACACAGTGACAAAGATAAACAGAATCCAGAGATAAACCAAAGTTCAGAAAGTAAAAATACTGTGAATTGGAGCACACAGGTAGAAGAGAATCTAGAAAGCTGAGGGTGTCTAATGAAATGGCCAGGAGAACAAATAGGTGCAAGTAGTTAATGTGGGGCAGTTCTGAAGCTAATCCTATGTTCTTTAGATCTCCATTTGGGACATTAATTTATGTGCAGTTTGGCTTATTTCTCTTGCTAATAGGCAAGCTTGTAAAAGGACTCAGCTGGGTTAGACAATAATGTGGAAGTAAACTGGGCAGTGCAAAATATTTGTATAGGTTCACTGAAATCATCAGGAACAGATATTTTTCAGAATTTAAACTTTTTTGGATTTTGTGCATATCCTATATGCTACATAACATCCCCAGCAGGGCCTGGGAAAAACCACCGCAAAATCAAACCCATTAATATTCTTCAGCAAAGCATATGAACACTCAGTTACACTGAGTGGGAGAAATAAGGACTCTAAACAGGCTCACATTTATTCAGGGCAGGTTTTTTTGCCAAATGAATTATTTTTTTTTTTAATCTTATGGCTTGAAGACTTCAGAATTACAGTTTAAGAGAATGTGGACATGTTTTCTAACACCTCAGCCTCCTATTAGTGGTGTTCAGCCTTCTTCAGACAGGCAGTGCTGACATACTTCATCTTTCCTTCTTAAAATGAACTTCTTGGGCTTTCCTGGTGACACAGTGGTTGAGAGTCCGCCTGCCGATGCAGGGGACACGGGTTCGTGCCCCGGTCCGGGAAGATCCCACATGCCGCAGAGCAGCTGGGCCCGTGAGCCATGGCCGCTGAGCCTGCGCGTCCGGAGCCTGTGCTCCGCAACGGGAGAGGCCACAACAGTGAGAGGCCCAAGTACCGCAAAAAAAAAAAAAAAAAAAAAAAAAATTTCTTAACCTCTTCTCAATTATACTAAGGTGTAAGTGACTAATAGTCAGCTTGGGTGTACTTGCATTTTGACAGGGATAACCACTACATTTTGAGGTAGATTTTCAGGCACTAACCAGTAATTAATTTCATCTAGGAATTTAGCATCCAGAAGATTCTATTTAAGAGGGATAGGATTAAGTTCAGTTAAACAAAGTAAATTTTACCTAACCAAGTTGTTCTCTGCCTTTGGCTTAGTTGGCTTTGAGCTACCCTTTTTTTTTTTTTTTTTTTAATTTACTGTACTGTACATTTTCATAGGGACCTACAGCTTTAAAAGTAAGTTATAATCATTATCTCATTCCATGTGTATTAATCTCTCTTTTTTTGTTTTTGAGGAAACTTAGGTTCAAACAAGTGACTTGTCCAAGGTCACAGAATTGAGAAGTAGCTGGGACTCCAACCCAGAACTTTGACCAAACTAGACCATTTCTATAAAACACTGGTTAGAAAATGAGGTAGCAGTGTTTGTTTCCTACCTGTTGGTGAAATGCAAATGTGAACTTAGATGATGATGATTCACTGTGGAAACAGTAAAAGACATAAGAGAGAAAATATGTGTTCTTTATTAGAATGATCCCACTTTGTCTGATGATAGCTAATAGGTCAACTCTGAGCAAACATTCAGCCTGATAAAAATATTACATTCCTTGAGGTGTTGTTACCATCTTCACGATTTCTAGTAGTCACAAGATCCTGCACTCTGAATCTTTAGACCAAATTTGCTGGAGTCACATTTATTTTAACCATCTGACACAGGAAGTTTGAAGTGCTGTGGAAGTGGCAAGAGATCAGTTCCACAAACATTTATTGCACACACTGCCTAGTTAACAACAGGCGCTCAATATATGTTAAATGAATGAATACATCCCCTGTAATTACAAGATTCCCTCCTGTCAATTTGACTGAGTCAGTAACTCCCCTTCTTCTACTGCCTCAGTAGATACAACATTCCCTAAAGCAAATGTCTGAATCAAAGCGTAGGAGGAAGGTTAATTTGCTTCCAAGAATGAACCGGGGAGTTGCTTTAAAAATAATGCACCTATCTCTATGGGGAAAGCTTCAAGAGAAATACAGACTGTGTACACAGGAAAATGGAAGCTACAGCATATTGTCTATTAATTTTCTCTAGGACAGCTCTTATCCTTCATATTTTACTTTTCCTGAGTAAAAGGCTCCCTTGATTCCACCGGCTGTATTCCTCTTTTATGCCTGGTCTGGCATACTGTAGGAGAATTTTGCCTGGCTGCGTACCTCACTCTCAGCAATGATACTCCTTTTTATGTTTCACTTGACAAAAGGTGTTCATGAATCAGCTCGAAAGCTCAGTTTATATTTAGATGATGCATTTGCTTCAACTGAACAGCAGTCCACAGTTAACAAATGCCAAACAGGAGGGGCACATCTGCAAAAAACAAGCCTCTTAAGCTGGAAGAATGAATAATGATGATGTGTGGGTTGTGCTTTCTCTACAGCAAACTTGGGGAAGACCTATCTGTGAACAGCTCTCTGATCACAGTTGAAGAGGCTTTGTCCTACTCACCTCCCACACTCCGTATCAGCAGCTCCACAGGGGCAAGAGCAGTTGGTAATAAAGATTACTTGGTCGTTAGAAACTCAGGTATCCATTCAGAATCTTAAAATCTTAGGGTAGTGAGTCTTTTTCTCATCACTTGTAGTTCTTAGTACCAAGCAAATCCTAGAGGTGAGTGTTTTCTTCGGGGATATAAAAGTTGTTTCCACTTTGAGTTTCAAATCCCCAATTGAAGCTTCTAGATAATGAACTAGATACTTAAATAGAATGCTGGTTCAATTTGGATTTAATTAAATTTTTCTGCTTATGAAACGATTCCATTTTCACTGCAGAAATCTTATAATAAATATGGGGTTTCTCATTTTTATCTGGCGTAAACTTCAGTCATTTTGGAAAATGTATAAGTTGGCTTCTAATTTGGAATGTCTGTGGGGAGTGGTCTGTGTCTATGTATCTGTGTGTCTGTGTTTAACTAAATAAGCTCACTCTTCAGTAAAATAATAAAATTTGAGTTTGCTTAAGGAGTCAGCAAATTTGCATATGCTTTGTTGCAGTTTTTGATTCATGGTAACACTTATAACTAACTTTCTTTAGTTTATAGGCCCTTCTCTGTTACTGTCATAAAATTATTATAATAATAGAACCCCTCCTTTCCACGTGGAATTCCATTAAGAGTTTGGCTCTTTCATCCATCATGAGAAGAGTTTGCTACTGAGGAACAAGCTAACAGTATTAACCCTGGAACCTCCCACCTCCTCCCTCCCATCCCCAAACTCAATTAAACCAGCATTGCACCAAGACACACACACAAAGACTGCTGCCTATTTACATAACACAATGATCGAGTAATAAATCAACATTAACCATGAACGATGCAACAAGTCACTGAAAATGATGTTTGACCTCACCATGGACCAGACTCATCCATCCACGAACAGCATTCATTTCCAACTGGGAGCAACTTCCCACTCCCAAGGACAGGGTCAAGCATTTCGGATACAGATGACAGGCAGGTTTGAGCTTTCCTTCCGGGTATCACTTTTCTTTCTTTCTATCTCTATTGCTCTTCACTCCGAACCAGTTTATCCTAGAAATGATTCCATTTCCCAAACCCAACTAATCCAAATGTCCATTTTCTTGAAAGCCCTTCTTAACCTCTACTTTCTTATGGTGCATTCCCTACTAAGGTTGAATTCAGCTACAGCGTGTATCATAGTCCTAGACCCCTTGATTCTGTCTATAATTACTATGAATTTTTTTGTGTGTGTGGTACGCGGGCCTCTCACTGTAGTGGCCTCTCCCGTTGCGGAGCAAAGGCTCTGGACGCGCAGGCCCAGCGGCCATGGCTCACGGGCCTAGCCACTCCGCGGCATGTGGGATCCTCCCGGACCGGGGCTTGAACCCGCGTCCCCTGCACCGGCAGGTGGACTCTCAACCACTGCGCCACCAGGGAAGCCTTCTCTGCCTTTTTAATATATGTAAAGATAAAACAATATATGTAAACAAGATTAAAGGTTTGTGAATTTCTTTTCTTCCTGAAAATGCTTTTACATGTCTCTCAGCCTTTGCACATTCTGTTCATGCTTTCTAGAATCCGCCCATCCTCACCCCTCACCCACATTCCCATCCCCATATGTGTGATTGGGGAACTGTTATTCACACCTTCGGTCTCCACGCAAGGCAGCTGCCGCCCTGAGAGTCCTTTCCACACACCCCAGGCTGTGACTCTTAACAGTTTTCTCTGTGTTCCACTGCACTTCGTTGAGACTCCACTTTGGAGCTCACCCCTGCTTCCATTTGGGTAAGCTTCCACTCATCACTAGATGGCTAGCGACTAGGAACCGGAGACCATATCATTTTATTTTTGTATCCCAGAAGCTAGCACAATGCTTGTCATGCGTTTTCAATAAAAAGTGTGACGAATGAATGAGTGAATGGAGTGCAATTCGACAGGATTTTAAAAAGGGAACAACTAGGAGTATAATTGTGTTTTATAATCAACATTCCTCTGTTGAGTCAAAATTAAACTATCTTGCAGATAGGTGTTTATACACCAATTGATCCTTTATTAGTTGATTGATTTAAATGACAGTATGAAAAGAAATGAATTATGACTAATTCAGTGTTTAATAGGAGAAGGAGAATTTTTGCACATGAAAAATTTTTGCCTGTGTTAGACATAAATTATGTATCATCATACTGATTACTGGCTATGGTCAATGACATGGAAGTTGAAAATGACAAAAACATGATATTTAAATTAGTATTTTGCACAGCCACATGTTAAATATGTGCCATTTCCCCGTGACAAACTGATTAAGTAACTTAGATAATGTTTTAACACACATCGTTATACAAAAATATTTAGAATAAACTATAAATCATTCTGTCAACTTGTGATTCAATGGAACAATGTCTATCTTTCACGGTTATTAATATTTAGTGTCCTTAAGTAAATTAAAAAATCAAGCTTAACAAAGGTTAAAAATATCTGGTGATACATAGATGATTGTAAAAGTAATATATATTAATGAAGCTTTGTACAGTGACTTTTTTCCTTTTTTGGTTAATCACTCACAGAATTATGTCAAACATATATCAAGACTTTGGCTCTTTTTTCATCCAACCTTCCGGCATTTCATTACTATAGTTACCTGATTAATGGATGCAATAATATATATGGCATGATATGATATGTTCACATTAAATTTTAATCAAATATTACTAAATTCAGAAAACATTAAGTAAATCATGACTGATGAGGCAATATTGCTGTAGTGTCATATTGATGACTCTCAAACTTCACTACTGAGAGTAACAGATTAAGCACAAGAAGTAAATTTTATGAGGAAATATAAGGATCTCAACTTCCACAGTTGTGTTTTGTTAACTGCTTTATGGCCACCAGGGGAGACATTAGATCCGTCAAGTCTATCAGTGTCACAGATCCTGTAATTCCCTTTCTCAGCTTCAAAAACTGTGTTTGCAGTGAGAGGGGGCCTATTCGTTATCCATGGTGGTTTGTTGTTTTTTCTAATCATTGTTTTTAACTAAAATTTGCTGTTGTTCCAGTTAAACAAGGTATCTAATGCAGTCAAGTAATAGAAACTGAAAGTAGAATGTGGTTTCCAGGGGCTGGGGCAACGGGGAATGGAAGTAGTTGTTCACTGGGTATACAGTGTCCGTTTTGCAAGATGAAAAAATTCTGGAGATCGGTTGCACAGCAGTGTGAATATATTTAACCCTGCTGAGGTATACACACTTGAAAATAGTTGAGATGGTAAATTTAATATTATGTGTTTTTCCACAGTGTTTTAAAAAGTTATAAGCATTGTTGTTGCATTTTAAATAGAACTTGGAACCTAATACTGGCTCCTTCAATCTTGCCAAGGAGGGAAGAAAATGAGAACTTCCATTCGTTGGGTGACAGGTAATGAAATTTGAGGGTGGTCATCAGTTGGAGCCATTAAACTGTAGCTCCCTTAGTAAATAATGAACTGTAACCTGCTTTCATTGATCAAGCTTGTTTTAATTGTTTTTGCAAAACATGCATGTCCTCCAAGCATCTCATAGCCTAGACAATAAGATGTTTGCCCGAGTTGTTTTTCAGGAACTTGGGGTCAGCTCTGTCAAGTTTGAGTTCAAGCGGGTCGGGACCACCGACCCTCCAACTGGGCATATGCGAAATGTCCCGAGATCCATGACCTTTTGACATCAGAGGGCAAAAAACTCCATCCTAAGGATGTTTACCTTGTCTTTTTGTTATCTCCATTCACCTTTCCCCACGTTCCCCATGCCTCAGCTTTATCCCATAAATCACCTGAGCTCTTCGCCTTCAGGGAGATGGATTTGAGACTTGCTTCTCCCATCTCCTGACTTGAATGCCTTGAGAGTAAGACATTCTCTGCTCCAGATTGCAGAGCTGGTGCAGCATCTCTGCAAACGGTCCGCCAAGCTCAGGTGTCGGGCACAGCGGTTCTGTGCTGGGAACTCTTATCCAACATGGAAGGTGCAAGGCCTCTGCACACGTGCCCCTAAAGGCAAGTGAAACTAGACTAAGCACAAAAGAAGAGGCTACTAGCCTTTATCTTAACACCTAGATTCCATCTTATTTTTCCCAGGGACCCCAGTGGCCTTTACTGATGACAAAAGTCTGGGCACTTTATATGTGATATCTCACCTAACTTCACAGCAAAGCCACAAAGTGGGCCTCCTTATACAGGTGTTATATATGAAGAGACACGTAACTGTTGAGTGCCAAGAAAGACTGTCGGTCCAAAGTTGTATTGTTCTTACTTACAGTAGAGATTTCTAGCACTCATGCCATTCTCCTCATTTTCCTGTACTCCCAGAGGAAACACATCCCGGCCCCTCTTGCTGCCAAGCAGGGCCGTGTGACCCACGCAGGTCACTTTGGGGCTCGGGCAGTGAGATGCCCCTGTGAGACTCTCGATGTCCTGTTCCTCCACTGTAGCCACCTGGCAATCATGTGCTGAGGTCATGAATTTACAAGATAAGATCTCTGAGTCACCTCAGAGATGTGTCTGAAGACACATCTGAAGACACCTCCAGTTACCTGGGCCCTCAGGGTGGGGATGTGGGAAGGGAGGTGGAGGTGTACTACAGAACCTTCATGAATTAGCACTTTTTATTTCATTTTTATAATTTTATTTATTTTTTTATTTTGGCAGTTACATACTAAAAATTATGTCAGAAAACATGCCTCAGAGGACCCACTTCACCTACAGCAGGTGTTTTGTGAGGGAGAAGTAAACGAGTGTATATTAAGCTACTGGGACTTTGGAGATTCATGTTACTTCAGGATTGTCTAGCCTGGTCTGCCTACTACATTGCTGGACACTTGAAATATGGTTGGTCAGGGTTAATGCTACAAGCGCAAAGTATTGGTCTCTGTGATAATCAAAATTTCTTCTTACCTTATAGCCTCATTAACTGAAAACCATCTTCTACAATACCTAGCCTCCTAACTACCAAACTTCTACTTCTCTTTTTCTTTCTCCTCCCCCTACTTTCTTCCCCCTCCCCCTCCCCCTCCCCCTCCTCCTCCTCCTCCTTCTCATGAATGGAATCTTGAGTCTCATGTTAGAACAATCTGGAATCAACTCAGTGTCAACCTGCTCACATTGACACAAGATAATCTCTCCTATCCTCCAAGGCCAACATACCCAACTCCAGTTTTCCTAAAATGTGCTACTCCAAATAATTTTAGGTGCTTAATTAATTAGCACTTTCAATTTCATTTTTATACTTTATTTTATTTTTTGCTTTAGCAGTTACATATTTTAAAGTATGTTAGAAAACATCAAACCTGTGAGTTCATGTATATCATTGCTTAGGATAAGGCAAGTATACAGCAGCGCAGCCTGTATACTCATATGGCAAAAATCATGAATGAAGCAGAGAACATGATGCCAGGTTGTACCCTGAGCCATGGAGGGAACACTCCAAGCAGGGTTAGTGTCTGTAGTGCCAGTTGGCCAGCTATGCCTCCTTCCCGCCAGCCTTCGGACAGTATGATGAAAGGAACACACCTCATCTGTGTTTCTGCACACCACTGGCCCGGGCAGGCATGTCATCCCTGCTCAAAGTTTTCCTTCCAGCATCAGTCAGCAATCAATGAAAGTGCAGAGGCCACCAGACAGGGCTATGAATAGTGTTTAAGAGCTAATCTCAGTCTTCTTTTCTTATTGGAGCCCATGATCTCATTATCAGAAGCTGACCCAATTGTTTAATTGATCCCATAAGGGGCCCAGATGCTTTTAGCTGATGAGGGGAAGAGAGAGGGACAGAACCTGTGCAGGGGTAGAGCTTCTCTTGCTCAAACGCTGCTGGCATGTTTAGCCTGGGCCCCTGCCAGGTTTTTGGGAGGGGGCAAGCCATCCAACTGGGTGCAGTCAGAGCACCTGGGTTCTCTGGTGAAAGGTGGTGTAAAAAATGCAGAGACAGGCAGATTGATCTAACCTCCCACGTACTGAGGTGTTCAGCACAAACTGAGATACAGAAGTGGCTTGCCCTGATCAGAACTCTAAAAACTGCCTTAATGTTAGTATCACTCACTGCCTCTATGCTGTACTAATTTTATTTTATTTATTTATTTATTTATTTTGCATTTTATTTATTTATTTATTTTTAACATCTTTATTGGGGTATAATTGCTTTACAATGGTGTGTTAGTTTCTGCTTTATAACAGAGTGAATCAGTTATACATATCCCTGTGCCATGCGGCTGCTTCCCACTGGCTATCTACCTTACGTTTGTTAGTAGTATATATGTCCATGTCTCTCTCTCGCCCTATCACACCTCACCCTTCCCCCTCCCCATATTCTCAAGTCTGTTCTCCAGTAGGTCTGTGTCTTTATTCCTGTTTTACCCCTAGGTTCTTCATAACATTTTTTTTTTCTTAAATTCCATATATATATGTGTTAGCATATGGTATTTGTCCTTCTTTTTCTGACTTACTTCACTCTGTATGACAGACTCTAGGTCTATCCACCTCATTACAAATAGCTCAATTTCGTTTCTTTTTATGGCTGAGTAATATTCCACTGTATATATGTGCCACATATTCTTTATCCATTCATCCGACGATGGGCACTTAGGTTGTTTCCATCTCCTGGCTATTGTAAATAGAGCTGCGATGAACATTTTGGTACATGACTCTTTCTGAATTCTGGTTTCCTCAGGGTATATACCTAGTAGTGGTATTGCTGGGTCATATGGTAGTTCAATTTGTAGTTTTTTAAGGAACCTCCATACTGTTCTCCATAGTGGCTGAACCAATTCACATTCCCACCAGCAGTTATGCTGTACTAATTTTAGATAAAGGTGCCATCTTGCTTTTCTCACAATTCTCCCCATCCTTCTGCCTTTAGTTTGATCCAGGGGAATTCACAGTACATTCTGGTTCTGAACTCCTGCGGGAGTTGCAGTTCACTCACTACCCTTGGGTGTAATACCTCCTTCCTGAGCTAGTGGATTGTCACATGACACCAGGATGGCTTGGCTCCGTCTCCCTTCCTCTGGTCCGCCAATAACAATTCCACAAATGATCCTTTTTGTGGACCTAAATCAGCAATCTGGCCCAAAATGGCGGAGGAGGAACAGAACTGTGAGAATAGAACGTTGATTTCCTTTTATCTGATACCAGGCTGGTCCAGGGTGTGGAAGACACCTCCAGTTACCTGGGCCCTCAGGGTGGGATGTGGGAAGGGAGGTGAAGGTGTCCTACAGAACCTTCATGAATTAGCACTTTTTGTTTCATTTTTATAATTTTATTTATATTTTATTTTGGCAGTTACATACTAAAAATTATGTTAGAAAACATAAAACCTGTGATTTCATGGATAGCATCGCTTAGGATAAGGCTAAAGGAGGTCTTTATGTTTCAAAAGTAGGTAGATGTTTTTAAAAACTAATAAGTGAACAACAGGGCCGCCAGTGCAGTGGCCCATTGGATATCTACAATCACTTGTAAAAAAAGCACCTATGGGCCAGAAGAATCCATCAGGAAAAAAAAAAAAAAAGCAAGGGACTCAGCAGG
>NW_006771471.1:758409-792072 GCF_000442215.2 Lipotes vexillifer | reverse complement strand
ATATTTAGCAGGAAATAGAATTTTCTGAGAATGGAAAAAAGCACACCACCAATTTGTCAGACTGCTTGGGAGCCTAAAGCTATTGTGATGGGAGCTGCGTTAGCAAGGAAATTTTGAATTTGCAGGTGAGTTGGATGTCAAGGTGAAGAAGGTGTGGCCCAAAGGAGGGGGTGGCAGGAACAAGTAGAAAAGTAAAATAAAGAGTTGCAGAGCCGCGCTTCCCTGGTGGCGCAGTGGTTGAGAGTCCGCCTGCCGATGCAGGGGACACGGGTTCATGCCCCGGTCCGGGAAGATCCCACATGCTGCGGAGCGGCTATGCCCGTGAGCCATGGCTGCTGAGCCTGCACGTCCGGAGCCTGTGCCCCGTGATGGGAGAGGCCACAATAGTGAGAGGCCCAAAGTTGCAGAGCTGAACCAGTTTACCCAACGGATGGGGAGAGCCCCTTGGGGTTGGTATACCTTCTCCGGAGCTCGTTTGGGCCTGCTGGGGCAGCCAGAACTTCCGCCCAGGCCCTTGGGGACTCTCACCCAGCACCTTGCGCAGCGGCTGCTGTGGGACCTGGCTTGGGCCTCTTATTGTTTCAGTCTGCCCAGCGGAGCCTCTGTGTGGAGAGGGGAGCCAGCAGAACGTGGGCCAACACGCTGAGCAGCACCGCGAGAATCACGGCTTTTCCCGGGCATCACACCGCTGTGACAGCTAATTTACTTCCCACCTGGACTTGGGGTTACAGGTCGGGCTGCAGGATTGTTGTGAGGGCAGAGTAGTCTCATCCAGATCACAGAGGCCGCAGAGGTCTGGGCTGGCCGGGGCTATCCCCTTTCCGGGAAGCCGCGATGAGAATGAATTTATTTTGATACTGACCTGGTGGTTCAGGTCCATGCTTAGTAGCAAGACATCAGCAGTGTGGTTTGTCAGAGGTGCAGTTCTACTGAGGGTTACAGAAGATATTCAGTACGTAGAAAGCAGGTGTCATGCATCCTACCTGCTATTTCTTGCTTTGATTATGCAGTTCTGTCATGTTTCAGAGAATAAAATTTGACCCGTAGTATATCTGAATTAATTAATAATAATCCGTGCCCTAGCCAGAGCTATCATATTGGGTGCTGGTCTATTTTATTTCTAAAACACATTTAGTCTGTTGATAAATCTGCAATTGGCATCTTTGTAACTTGAATTTTTAAATGAGTTGAAGCCAGACCCTAAACATCCAAGACTGACTGGCTTGCTGGCTTGCTGGCTTGCTGGCTTGCTGGCTGACATTTATTTATTTAGCAACATATGGCCTAATAAGTACAAATAAACAGCCATCCTTCGGTGAGTTTTGCCTGATATTGTGGGAAAGAAAGAATTGTCAGGCACCCCAGCACATAGGGGAATCCCTTTTGTTTAAGAAATGCTTCTTCAAAGGAATCGGCATCCCTGCATCCCTTTGAGCACTTCGCTGTGTGGGAGGCTCTGCCAGTCTCCCTACAATGACAAAACTGAGGAGCCTGTCTTGGGTTGGTGCTTCCCTCAAAATGCACAGTCTGAGCAAAAAACACACACAAAGCATGCACAGAGAAGAAGTCAGCGCTGAGCAGAGTGTGGGCTGAAGAATCCTGCCTCCTGAGGAGGTGACAGTCAAATGACGCTGGCTCATCATGTGTGTCAAAGGCAGCATTCGGCAGGTAAATAGCAATTAAGCATTTCCTGCCCACTCACAAATTCCATGCTGGAAACACTGGTTTTGCAGGAGCCTCTTCCACTTTTGGGTCCATTCATAACCAAGCTCTTTTTTCAGAAGGAAGCAAACAAACCTCTAATACAGCAGGCACTGTTTCAGAATGTTTTCAATAGTAACTACAGGAAATCTGTAACTTTTCCCTCTTACTACCCTGACAGTTAATCACTTACCTTTACCTTGTTTTGTTTTCTGTAAAATGAGATGAAACATCAATTGTCCAACAACAAGTACAGAATCAATGTGCAGTGACTAAATATTGATTATAAGGAAATTTAACTGAGCAGGGCCTCAGTAGAGCAGGACATGTGTTCCCCTAAGCTTTGCATTATTGTCTAACACAGCTGTGTTCAGAACACAGAACCAAAGTATTCTCATTTGGACAAAGAATGAAACTATATAAAATCCCACAAATAAATGGATTCTATGAGGCAATATCAAATAAATTAAGACTATATCAAATTTAAGACAATTTTTATCAAACAAAATATGACAATATATAAATTAAAACTTAAATTTCAAATGCTAGAGAATTAAGGGAAGGAATAAGGAATTGGAGCAATCATGGAAGGCTATGTCAGTGAATGAGTGAACAATTAGGAAAAGCTGATACAATCCAATTTTTATATAGGTATTGCTGTCCAACTTACCCTTAAAATATAATGCAAATAATACTTCCACTGAATAAAGAATGTACTCAGGTTTGACAAATGGTTCATCAGCCCATGCCACTTAAAATTCTGTCTTTCAAATAGTTGATTCTGATTTAGTCACCGATATCTATATCTATATTACCCAAGTGTTATGATCTAACATAACACTTGGGAAAGTATAGCTTTGCTTTATAGGCTCCTATTTCAGATAATGTCACTTCTTTCCACAGTGAAACAAAGTAGTAAGCAATTCTCTCCTCCTCTCCCAACTCCATGAGAAGTAATAGCTGCATTTTTATGTAAGCCAACTGTGCTCTAGAGATCTGAATTATCTCATGGAGGGGGAAAGAAGGAACAGTGAAGACTGGCGATACAATTAAATAAAACAAATTGTGGTTTGTATGGAGTTTTGGTCTACAACCTGTCAGGAAGTGAGTGAAGAAGTCACTGGCAGGTGCTGCATTTTGGAAGAAGGCTTTTTCTTCCAAAAAAAGGGTAGGCTGGGTAAGTCAGCATAGTGCCAGTCTTACGTGTAGAAGGGCACCCACCTACATGGCATAATTTGAAGCGTACAGCAAAGCCCTGCTGGCTGTAAAATAGCTCTTCCACGAGCCTGCAACAGCCCATTAGTCGCCTCAACCAATCAGTATTAACCGATAAGCGTAACACTTATATATAGGTATTAACACTCATTCTGTGCCCAACGATTGCTGAGCATAAAAGCAAATATGAGATACTGTCCCTGACTTTAAGACCTAACAATAGGTCAGAGGGACAAAAATAAAGTAGGTGAGATATTAAATACATGAAGACAATATATAATTTAAATTGTGTGATAAACTTTTAAGTGCTATAGAATTAAGTGAAGGAAGAAAGAACTGGACCAGTCATGGAGGACTTTGCCAATAAATGAGCAAACAAATGGAGGAATAGGATCTAGAATGACAACCTGGGTAAGAAGCAAGGACAAGAGATCAAGAAGTGCAGTGGCACAGGGAGGGAGGCAAAAGGGGCTTTCTTAGGAAAATGAGACATGTCTGATTAGAAGAATGCATTGAAAGAATGGTACAAAATAACTGATAGAGCAGGGTCAGATGATGGAGACCCTCCTTTCTGGTCTATGATCCCCACCTTCACCTTTTTTTTTTTTCCTTCTGTAAAGACTAAGAAATGAAATCTTTACCCCAGATATACTTTATATTATCACCCTATTTATCTCCTTCATAAGGTTTATCATAGACTTCTATTACTTTATTTTTAACTCATTTACTTGTTTACTACTTATTGTCCATCTTCTGCCTTGCATATAGTATGTGCTCAATAAATAATGGATGGGTGGGTGGATGAAAGAATGAGTGAATGAATGAAAACTGTTTCTACAAGACATTTGGTAGAGCTTGGTGGGGTGGTCTTTAGTTCTCATGCACTATTGCAAACTCACCAAGTACTTTCTGTGTCTTTTGAAGGCAAAAGGAGCCCAGTCCTGAAGAAGCTGAAAGTATTCTTTCTGTGGAATCTGGGATGCAGATCTTCAGTATCAAGGCAAGTCCTGTGAAATTTAAGAATGAATGAATACCACACTGGGGAACCCTGTTCATTAGTCATGGTAGAAGCAAGTTGGTACCTGGGGAGTGAGAGGAAGAAAAGGCATTAGAAAAACAGGAAAGAGTTGAATTCAGAAGAAAAGGAGGTGGGTGCACAGAAAGGGAGTGAGCATCAAAAGAAGAGTACTTCTAGGACCTGCCTTGTGCTGAGTCTAGAACTGGTAGAATCAGAGTTGCAGCGACCCCTCCCTGATGTCTCACTGCAGCACAGAGAGTAGCTAGGGAATCAGAAGGCATGTAAGAACAGAAAGGTCAAAAGACTTGAGTAGTTATAGATGGAAGTCTGGCAGTAATTCTTTGTGAAGGGAATGTCTGCACTTTGATAATACAATTGCAAAACTAACTCAGTAATTGATATCATTATCTCTTCATTCATAGGATGACAGAATCTTAAGGGCTGAAAGGACTTGGGGATACTTCTATCAGCTATCAACCTTTAGAGAGGTTTCCCCCAAACTCTTCTAAACTAAAAGCAATCTATTTTCATTTTAAAAGTTCAGGGAGGTAAAACTACTATTATTCACCTTCAGTAATGAAATAGCCTTTTCTTTTCAAGAAATTCTTCTATGACCTGATACCAAAAAATCCAACTTAGTATGAGGTGCATGCTTATCTAAGAACAATTCTAAAACTGATTTGCAGAGACCACACCCAGTTGGGTCCATTCTTGGAACCACCTTCAGGTTCTCTCTCACCACAGGTTCCTGGCTTCCTTGTTTCAGTCTCCTCTTGTCTTCTTCCTGTCCCACATCATAACAGAAAACACATTGAAGGACCCTGAGTCACACAGGATATGTTGTTTAAAATCCTACAGTGCAAGGCAGCTGGCTGCTTGTCTTTTTTTTTTTTTTTAATTAATTAATTTATTTTTTGGCTGCGTTGGGTCTTCGTTGCTGCATGCAGGCTTTCTCTAGTTGTGGTGAGCGGGGCCTACTCTACGTTGCAGTGCGTGGGCTTCTCACTGCGGTGACTTCTCTTGTTGCGGAGCACGGGCTCTAGGCGCACAGGCTTCAGTAGTTGTGGCACACGGGCTCAGTAGTTGTGGCTCGCGGGCTCTAGAGCACAGGCTCAGTAGCTGTGGCACATGGGCTTTGTCGCTCCGTGGCATGTGGGGTCTTCCTAGACCAGGGCTCGAACCCACGTCCCCTGCATTGGCAGGCGGATTCTTAACCACTGTGCCACCAGGGAAGTCCCTGCTTGTCCTTATATCTAACTTAAAATGTCCTTATATCTAACTTAAAGTCCCACTCAACCCACTTCCAATTTTTATGAGATCATATAAGAACTAGTGCTACAGATTTACAAAGTCCTTAATGTTGAAAGAAAAAATTTTTCAGAGTTTTCCATTTTTTACAGTTGTATTCAAACTGTTTTCTATATTTGGAGCCATATATGAAAGGTTGAAAAAAAAAGTGCTTTGAAAATGAGTAAATGGGTTGATATTGTTGAGAGCCACAGTTCTCATTGTAGAAGAAGGGACATACAAATATAAAATGGGAGAAGGCCAGAAAAAATCCTCTGGAACTATAATCGAATTGGAGGTATTGGCATGAACTCTGTTTTCTAAAGTATGTATGTATATGTGCATATCTGTGTGTATATGTATATTATAAATATATACATGTAGCTGTGTGTGTACATGCATATGTACATGTCTGTATTTCTTAGCTCTATACACTAAAGAGCCAAGAGGCAAAGATCCCCCAGGTAGCAATAAGCATACCTAAACCTTGTTCTCTAATACCATTCCCCACTGAGGAACCAGGGGTTCTCAGAGTAATGTCTGATTCCAGGGACAGGACAGGATAGGTGCAAAAAAGACAGTAAGACGATGCTCAAAACAATGATGAGGGGGTGTTACAAGGGCACAAGGACCAGCTTGAATGGGCTGCTCCTGGCCAAATCTGGGACAATTTGAGCATCAGTGTCCCAGCATCAATCATGAATTCAATTTTTATTTTTATTTATTTATTTTATTTATTAATTTTTTGGCTGTGTTGGGTCTTCTTTGTTGCATGCGTACTTTCTCTAGTTGCGGAAAGCGGGGGCTACTCTTTGTTTTGGTACGCGGGCTTCTCATTGTGGTGGCTTCTCTTGTTGCAGAGCATGGTCTCTAGGCATGCAGGCTTCAGTAGTTGCAGCACGCGGGCTCAGTAGTTGTGGTACATGGGCCCTAGAGTGTGCAGGCCTCAGTAGTTGTGGCACGTGGGCTCAGTATTTGCAGCACACGGGCTCTGGGGCACACTGGCTTCAGTAGTTGTGGCGTGTGGGCTCAGTAGTTGTGGCTCATGGGCTCTCGAGTGCAGGCTCGGTAGTTGTGGCGCACGGGCTTAGTTGCTCTGCGGCAGGTGGAATCTTCCCGGGCCAGGGATCAAACCCGTGTCCCCTGCATTGGCAGGCAGATTCTTAACCACTGTGCCACCAGGGGAGTCCCTCAATCATGAATTTTAAACCAGTGAATAAATAAGAATTAATGTACCCATTTCAAAAACACATAGAGATGATAGTGGTGATTATAATGATAGATAGCTGATGATAGATAGATAGATAGATAGATAGATAGATAGATAGATAGATAGATATGAAAAGTGAAGTCTCTTGCTTACAGTAGAATGCAGAGACCAAATAGATTTAGACGTGGTGCTCAAGTTAGACAATTATCATTGTGCAACTATCATGGTTAAAATCAAGCTAAGAAAGAATTGTCAATGAATGTTAAGTCTTGGAGGAAATTTTGATGAGATAGGGACATTTGCATAGTCCTTGCAGTTGCAAGAGAGAGAAGAAAAGTTATTGTAGGGTATTCCCTGCTGGTCCAGTGGTTAGGACTCCACGCTTTCACTACTGAGGGCCTAGGTTTGATCCTTGGTCAGGGAACTAAGATCCCACAAGCTGCACAACACAGCCAAAAAAAACACAAATGAAGTAATCATATAATGGGAAAACCAGGCAACGCCTTGACCAAGGTACCAAAATTAGTATAACCAACAAGAGACAGATGGACATCGTGTGCTTTCAGAAGTGATGCCCAGAGAGGACACACCACCTGTGCAGTAATCCAGCTGAGAATGTACAACCTCAGTCTAAATCAAAAGGAAACATCAGATGAACACAAAATGAGGCATGTTGTATTCATTTTTTAAAGGGGGTCAAGTATATTTTTAAAAAATTATAGGTATCGTAAGGGACAAAGAAATGTTGTGGGATTTGTTCCCGATTAACTGAGGTTAACGAGAGTTGACAACTAAGTATAATACCTAACCCTAGACTAGATCCACAGGAAAGGAAAGAATACTATAAAATGACATTACTAGATTACAGATAAAATTTGAATATGGATATGTGAATTTAAAACATAAATGACCATATTTTAGTCATTCTTATGAAATACACACTGAAGAATTTAGGTGTAAAGGGCCATGATATTTGTAAGTTACCTTTAAACATTTCAAGAAAAAGTCAAGGAGACAGAGACTGAGAGGAACAGAGACAGAGACAGATATTAAGCACAAATGACAAAGCAAATGGCATAAACGTTATGTAGATGAATCTGGATGAAAGGTCTAAGAGTGTTCCTTGTAACTCTCTTTTAACTTTTGCAACTTTTTGTAAGTTTGAAACTATTTCCAAATAAAAAGCTTAAAAACAGAAAGGTTTTGATAATCTGTAGCTCTAAGGACAAAGCAATAAGAGGAAGCGACTCCATGGAATACTGTATAGTTGTCTTCTCGCTATCATTGCAAATTAATTTTCCAGCTTACTTATTTGAATGTAAAAATCTTTGGAAAAATATTTGAAGAACACTTACTTGAAAGTGACATTTTTAGATGTTGCAAACCTCTGCTTGGCCCTCAATATCTTATACTAGGTGGCATGGAGCCTTGGAAACAGAGTCAACAGATCTTCTGGCTTATAACAAAAACTTCCCAGCCCAAGGTACATTGACCCCACCCACATTTATCAGTGTCAAATCCCAGATCGCAGCCCCCTCTTCAAAACTCTTTCCTTGGGTTTCAAGAACACCATCTTCCCACTCAATATCTTTTTGAATTTTCCCTAAGTGCAAACCTCTAATAGCAAAGGAAAACAGACAATAATTACACATTTTATCTCCTAACCCCCTTCCCCAAGAAATGTGCTTCCTTTAGCCACTGAGGGTTTTTTTGTTTTGGCCACACAGCGTGGCTTGTGAGATCTTAGTTCCCCAACCAGGGGTCGAACCTGGGCCCCCTGCAGTGGAAGCTCAGAGTCCTCTAACCACTGGACCACCGGGGAATTCCCTGAAGGTTGTTTTGGGTTTTTTTTAAACAACTTAATTTAAACCACTTACATTGGGAGAATATTTCCTGAGTAGTCACATTGTAGAATTATGAGGCCAGTATTTACCTAAGATGAATGCGAAAAGGTTTTTTTTTATTAGTTAGAAAAGATGAACTTGAAACGTTTTTTAAATGTCTAGGAGTATTTATTGCACAAGAGACAGATGTGGAATCCAGAATACAGTACTTCATTGAGAACTTACTCTTGTAAGCTGAGCTCTTCCCTTGCCAGCTGGCCCACGTGCAGGAAAATCTCCTCGAAAGCTGGTCACTGAAGACACCTAGAGGACATATGCATAAACTACATGAGAGCAAATATTCTGTTTATGGAGTGTTTATTGAGGAGGCCTAGAGGGAGGCGGGGAGCGGTCGGGAATTGGGACTCTGTTACTGAACACTGGGAGAACAGATCCTCAGCACATGCCAGCGTAATTTTTCATGATGCTTAATGTGCTACATTAGCTCCATAAGAGCATGTTAAGTGATATTCCTGATATAATAGATAAGAATGAGTGTCCCTTGGCTAAAAAAGAAAATCATTGAAAATTGAAAATCATTGAAAACCTCCATTGTGGTTGATAGTGGTCAAAGAATGCAAAAAAATCTTTGCTGCATTTATTCTGATGCCTTATTGTGATTTCCTACTGCTTAATGCTACAATACCTGTACCTATGGATTAGTAAACTTTAAAAAGTTATTTTATGGAATTCCTTGGAGGTCCAGTGGTTAGAACTCTGTGCTTCCACTGCAGGGAGCACAGCTTCAATCCCTGGTCTGGGAGCTAAGATCCTGCAAGCCGCATGGCCAAAAAAAAAAAAAAAGTTATTTTAAGACCACTGAAAACTCCCCTTTGGCTTAACCAAAAGCCCCAGATTTGGGACTTAGGAGAGATGACCCATCATATTTCTTTGGCCCATGGACCTCCCATTATTCTTTCCAATAAGTAGCAGGCTGGTGGAGACATTACTTTACTGCTTTAGGATCCTGGACTTGCACAGTCTGGGTGGGCAACAACATGCACTTATAACAAACGTACTGATCTGTTAACACATAGCTACAACTATAACAAGAACAACTATTTTTAACACAAAATTCCATGGCCCAGAGAGAAGTTTAAATATTTCAAGCAATATTTATTACAACACGAATGCAGGCTGTGTCTAGCACTCCTTTATAATGGAATGTAAAGGCCTTTCTGTGGAGGTATCACACTATTTTAAGAGAAATTTTCCTTTTCCTTTGTTGCAAAGGGATTAGAGTATTTATTGATCAAGGGTATTACTTCAGGAACATCTGCTTTATTGTCCCAATTATTGATTAAAAATACTTGAGCTGTCTGCCTAAATTTCTTTTTCTCTTTTTTGGGGATAGAGATCAGGGGACAGGAAGAAGTTGCTTACCAGTGTCTGGAAGTACTTAACAATAACAAACTGGAGTATGAGGCTGCATTTTTATGTCCAGACAGGGTGTGGTTGGACGTAGACTTGGAACTGGGGAAAATGTGCATTTGGCAGTTTTCAATTTCTTTTTCAAGGAGGAAAAAAATGAATAGACTTGTTCGTTCCACCAAAGTCAGGAGGAACATTTATTAATACACATGGGGATGGTATTATTGCTCAATCTTTATTGAGCACCTACATAAAATAGACAGAATTAAATGATGTGAGTAATTTTAAAGTCCTTACGTAATGCGTTTCAGTCTGGGGCTTGAATGATATAAGTCATTAAAATCCATTTGAAAAATAAGCACAATCCAATGTTTTTGGATGGTTGATTAAGTGCAGATGCTGTTAAGAGATTTTGAACTAAAGTGGAACTAAGTGACCATTGCTGGAATAGTAAATATGAAAACAGGAATCCAGAAGACTCATAAAGGCAGAAGTAACAAAGGCCTAATTTTTAAAGAAATAAACTAATCAAAGCTTTTTTCTCTTAAAAAGTATCTTATATGCTTATATCATCTAGGATCATGGATGCTATTTTTTTCTTTTAAGTAGTGTAAAGCATATCTCAATTTAAATTTTCTTCTTAAATACATAATACACATGAGTTCAAATCTGGGGTAGAAGAAAAAGACACACTATAAAAAGTTTTCCTTACACTGCTGTCTCTTAGCAACCAGTTTCCTGACTCAAGAGCAACCATTATGTTTTTTTATGTATCTTTTATTTTATACATATAAATACACACACACTTCTTTCCCTTGATTTCTACACCTGCATCATCATACCAAACAATGTATTCTGTACCTTGCTTTTTCCACTTAATATATCTTTGAAAACATGAAGTTCATAGAGCTCTCATTCTTTTTTATAGCTGTATCGTTTTCCATTGTATGGATGTACCATAATTTATTCAGTGAACCATTATTAGTGAATATTCAATTTGTTTCCAAAACTTGTTTCCAGCCTTTGCTATTACAAAAAAGGTACAGGGCTTCCCTGGTGGCGCAGTGGTTAAGAATCCACCTGCCAAGGCAGGAGATACAGGTTTGAGCCCTGGTCCGGGAAGATCCCACATGCCACAGAGCAACTAAGCCCGTGCGCCACAAATACTGAGCCTGCACTCTAGAGCCTGCGAGCCACAACTACAGAGCCCACGTGCCACAGCTAATGAAGCCCTTGTGCCTAGAGTCCATGCTCTGCAACAAGAGAAGCCACCGCAATGAGAAGCCTGTGCACTGCAACAAAGAGTAGCCCCCACTTGCCACTACTAGAGAAAGCCCACATGCAGCAATGAAGACCCAATGCAGCCAAAAATAAATAAATGAAAATCAATAAATTTATTTTAAAAAAACGGTACAGTGAATAATCTTGTGTATACCTGTATACAAAATATAGACCTACATTTACAGAATAAATTCCTTGAAGTAAGATTCTGGGTCAGAAGCAAGAAGAACTACAATCCTGCAGCCTGTGGAACAAAAACCACATTCACAGAAAGATAGACAAGATGAAAAGGCAGAGCGCTATGTACCAGATGAAGGAACAACATAAAGCCATAGAAAAACAAGTAAATGAAGTGGAGATAGGCAGTCTTCCAGAAAAAGAATTCAGAATAATGATAGTAAAGATGATCCAGGACCTCGGAAAAAGAATGGAGGTAAAGATCGAAAAGATGCAAGAAATGTTTAACAAAAACCTAGAAGAATTAAAGAACAAACAAACAGAGATAAACAATACAATAACTGAAATGAAAACTACACTGGAAGGAATCAATAGCAGAATAACAGGCAGAATAACGGATGAGTGACTTGAAAGACAGAATGGTGGAATTAATTGCTGCGGAACAGAATAAAGAAAAAAGAATGAAAAGAAATGAAGACAGCCTAAGAGACCTCTGAGACAACATTAAACACAACAACATTCACATTATAGGGGCCCCAGAAGGAGAAGAGAGAGAAAGGACTTGAGAAAATATTTGAAGAGATTATAGTCGAAAACTTCCCTAACATGGGAAAGGAAATAGCCACCCAAGTCCAGGAAGCACAAAGAGTCCCATACAGGATAAACCCAAGGAGACACATAGTAATCAAATTGGCAAATATAAAAGACAAAGAAAAATTATTGAAAGCAGCAAGGGAAAAACGACAAATAATATACAAGGGAACTCCCATAAGGTTAACAGCTGATTTCTCAGCAAAAACTCTACAAGTCAGAAGGGAGTGGCATGATATACTTAAAGTGATGAAAGAGAAGAACCTACAACCAAGATTACTCTACCCGGCAAGGATCTCATTCAAATTCGATGGAGAAATCAAAAGCTTTACAGACAAGCAAAAGCTAAGAGAATTCAGCACCACCAAACCAGCTCTACAACAAATGCTAAAGGAACTTCTCTAAGTGGGAAACACAAGACAAGAAAAGGACCTACAAAAACAAACCCATAACAATGAAGAAAATGGTAATAGGAACATACAGATTGATAATTACCTTAAAAGTGAATGGATTAAATGCTCCAACCAAAAGACACAGGCTTGCTGTATGGATACAAAAGACCATATATATGCTGTCTACAAGAGACCCGCTTCAGACCTAGGGACACATACCGACTGAAAGTGAGGGGATGGAAAAAGATATTCCATGCAAATGGAAATCAAGAGAAGACTGGAGTAGCAACACTCATAGCAGAAAAAATAGACTTTAAAATAAAGAATGTTACAAGAGACAAGGAAGGACACTACATAATGATCAAGGGATCAATCCAAGAAGAAGATATAGCAATTATAAATATATATGCACCCAACATAGGAGCACCTCAATACATAAGGCAACTGCTAACAGCTATAAAAGAGGAATTTGACAGAAACACAGAAATAGTGGGGGACTTAAACACCTCACTTACACCAATGGACAGATCATCCAGACAGAAAATTAATAAGGAAACACAAGCTTTAAATGACACAATAGACCAGATAGATTTAATTGATATTTACAGGACATTCCATCCAAAAACAGCAAATTATACTTTCTTCTCAAGTACACATGGAACATTCTGCAGGATAGATCACATCTTGGGTCACAAATCAAGCCTCAGTAAATTTAAGAAAATTGAAATCACATCAAGCTTCTTTTCTGACCACGAGGCTATGAGATTAGAAATCAATTACAGGGGAAAAACCGTAAAAAACACAAACACATGGAGGCTAAACAATATGTTACTAAATAACCAAGAGATCACTGAGGAGATCAAAGAGGAAATCAAAAAATACCTAGAGTCAAATGGCAATGAAAACACGACGATCCAAAACCTATGGGATGCAGCAAAAGCAGTTCTAAGAGGGAAGTTTATAGCAATACAAGCCTACCTCAAGAAACAAGAAAAACCTCAAGTAAACAATCTAACCTTACACCTAAAGAAACTAGAGAAAGAGGAACAAACAAAACCCAAAGTTAGCAGAAGGAAAGAAATCATAAAGATCAGAGCAGAAATAAATGGAAACAAAGAAAACAATAGCAAAGATCAATAAAACTAAAAGCTGGTTCTTTGAGAAGATAAACAAAATTGATAAACCATTAGCCAGACTCATCAAGAAAAAGAGGGAGAGGACTCAAATCAATAAAATTAGAAATGAAAAAGGAGAAGTTACAACAGACACCGCAGAAATACAAAGCATCCTAAAAGACTATTACAAGCAACTGTATGCCAATAAAATGGACAACCTGGAAGAAATGGACAAATTCTTAGAAAGGTATAACCTCCCAAGACTGAACCAGGAAGAAATAGAAAATATGAACAGACCAATCACAAGTAATGAAATCGAAACTGTGATTAAAAGTCTTCCAACAAACTAAAGTCCAGGACCAGATGGCTTCACAGGTGAATTCTATCAAACATTTAGAGAAGAGCTAACACCCATCCTTCTCAAACTGTTGCAAAAATTTGCAGAGAAAGGAATACTCCCAAACATTCTATGAGGACACCATCACCCTGATACCAAAAGCGGACAAAGATACTACAAAGAAAGAAAATTACAGACCAATATCACTGATGAATATAGATGCAAAAATCCTCAACAAAATACTAGCAAACAGAATCCAACAACACATTAAAAGAACCATACACCATGATCAAGTGGGATTTATCCCAGGGATGCAAGGATTCTTCAATATATGCAAATCAATGTGATCCACCATATTAACAAATTGAAGAAGAAAAAGCATATGATCATCTCAGTAGATGCAGAAAAAGCTTTTGACAAAATTCAACACCCATCTATGATAAAAACTCTCCAGAAGGTGGGCATAGAGGGAATCTACCTCAACATAATAAAGGCCACATACGACAAACCCACAGCAAACATCACTCTCAATGGTGAAAAACTGAAAGCATTTCCTCTAAGATCAGGCACGAGTCAAGGATGTCCACTCTCACCACTATTATTCAACATAGTTTTGGAAGTCCTAGCCACAGCAGTCAGAGAAGGAAAAGAAATAAAAGGGATACAAATTGGAAAAGAAGAAGTAAAACTGTCACTGTTTGCAGATGACATGATAGTATACATAGAGAATCCTAAAGATGCCACCAGAAAACTACTAAAGCTAATCAATGAGTCTGGTAAAGTTGCAGGATACAAAATTAATGCAAAGAAATCTCTTGCATTCCTATATACTAATGATGAAAAATCTGAAAGAGAAATTAAGGAAACACTCCCATTTACCATTGCAACAAAAAGACTAAAATACCTAGAAATAAACCTACCTGGGAGACAAAAGACCTGTATTCAGAAAGCTATAAGACACTGATGAAAGAAATTAAAGATGATACCAACAGATGGAGAGATATACCATGTTCTTGGATTGAAGAATCAATAAGAAGAATCAATATTGTGAAAATGACTATACTACCCAAAGCAATCTACACATTCAGTGAAATCCCTATCAAATTACCAATGGCATTTTTTACAGAACTAGAACAAAAAATATTAAAATTTGTATGGAGACACAAAAGACCCCGAATAGCCAAAGCAGTCTTGAGGGGAAAAAACGGAGCTGGAGGAATCAGATTCCCTGACTTCAGACTATGCTACAAAGCTACAATAATCAAGACAATATGGTACTGGCACAAAAGCAGAAATTATACGTCAATGGAACAGGATATAAAGCCCAGAGATAAACGCATGTACCTATGGTCAACTAATCTATGACAAAGGAGGCCAGGATATACAATGGAGGAAAGACAGTCTCTCAATAACTGGTGCTGGGAATACTGGACAGCTACATGTAAAAGAATGAAATTAGAACACTCCCTAACACCATACACAAAAAAGAAACTCAAAATGGTTTAGAGACCTAAATGTAAGACCTGACACTATAAAACTCTTAAAGGAGAACATAGGAAGAACACTCTTTGACATAAATCACAGCAAGATCTTTTTTGATCCACCTCCTAGAGTAGTGGAAATAAAAACAAAAATAAACAAATGGGACCTAATGAAACTTAAAAGCTTTTTCAAAGCAAAGGAAACTACAAACAGGTCGAAAAGACAACCCTCAGAATGGGACAAAATATTTGCAAAAGCATCAAGGGACAAAGGATTAATCTCCAAAATATATAAACAGCTCATGCAACTCAATAATAAAAAAACAAACAACCCAATCCAAAAATGGGCAAAAGACCTAAATAGACATTTCTCCAAAGAAGACATACAGCTGCCAAGCAGCACATGAAAAGCTATTCAACATCACTAATTATTAGAGAAGTGAAAATCAAAAGTACAATGAGGTATCCCCTCACACCAGTTAGAATGGGCATCATCAGAAAATCTAGAAACAACAAATGCTGGAGAGGGTGTGGGGAGCACTGTTGCACTGTTGGTGGGAATGTAACTTGATACAGCCACTATGGAGAACAGTATGGAGGTCCCTTAAAAAAATAAAAATAGAGCTACCATATGACTCAGCAGTCCCGCTACTGGGCATGTACCCAGAGAAAAACATAATTCAAAAGGACACATGCACCCCAATGTTCATTGCAGCACTATTTACAGTGGCCAGGTCTTGGAAGCAACCTAAGTGTCCATTGACAGATGAATGGATAAAGAAGAAGTGGTACATGTATACAATGGAATATTACTCAGCCATGAAAAGGAATGAAACAGCATCATTTGTAGAGATGTGGGTGGAACTAGAGACTGTCATACAGAGGGAAGTAAGTCAGAAAGAGAAAAACAAATATCGTATATTAACGCATATATGTGGAACCTAGGAAAATGGCACAGATGAAGCTATTTGCAGGGCAGAAATTGAGACACAGATGTGGAGAACAAACCTACGGACACCAAGGGGGGAAAGCGGCGGCAGGGTGAGGGTGGTGGTGTGATGCATTGGGAGATTGGGATTGACATGTATACCCTGATGGGTATAAAATGGATGACTAATAAGAAAAAAAGAAAATGATTCTGGGTCAAAGGGCATGTGCACTTGTAATTTTGGTAGAAACTGCCTAAGTTCCCCCAAAGAGGTTATACCATTTATATTGAACCAGCATTATAGGGAAGTGTCTGTTTCCTCACCCTCCCCAGCAGGGACTTTTAAAAAATATTTTTACCTCCTTCCTCACTGAGCCTTGACGTAGTGGTTTCTATAATTTCCCTCTTCTGGGACAAGTCTGCTGCAAAAATCCCACTACGGTTCAACGTAGACCCTTTGCAGCCATCTTCCACTGTCTCCACCCCTCCCCACAGCTCACAGACCTTGCATTTACCCACACTTCTCTGCCCTGGTTCATGTCATTTCCTCTGCAGGGATTCCACTAGTTCATATACACATATTTCATGCAAATAGAAAATGTCCTTTTTCATATACACATATTTCATGCAAATAAAAAATGTCCTTTTAGGTGGACCGCAGTTCCAAGTCTCAGTGAGCAGATAGTATTTGTGTGTTGATTAAGAAAAAGTACTTCTGGGTCTTCCCTGGTGGCGCAGTGGTTGAGAGTCGGCCTGCCGATGCAGGGGACGTGGGTTCGTGCCCGGGTCCGGGAAGATCCCACATGCCTGCGGAGCGGCTGGGCCCGTGAGCCATGGCCGCTGAGCCTGCGCGTCTGGAGCCTGTGCTCTGCAGCGGGAGAGGCCACAGCGGTGAGAGGCCCGCGTACCGCAAAAAAAAAAAAAAAAAAGAAAAAAGAAAAAGTACTTCTTCTCCAGGCAGAAGAAGCCTATGCTAGGGCATAAGGTTTGGCAAGTGAAGCAAGGACTGGATTTCAACTCCCCACAATCCCTCAGCTGGGGGCCCTTGATATTTACAACTATGTATGGTGGCTGCAAATTAAGGACAAGAGAAAGAGACAACACAGTTATCATGTAGCTCAATACTGATTCTTACAGAACTATATTTATAGATTATGTCAGAGATCTAGATGACGTAAAATGAGGGGTAATACGTATGTAATCTGTACCTTGCTTGCCCCATCAGCCTGTAAACTCAACAAGAGGTCAAAATTAATTTTGGTGTGCAAATGGCCGTGACTCTAAATATCTGCTATTTGCTCAAGCAGAACTTACCATCCAGTCCCTATCTGCTCAGGCAGAACTTACCTGCCCACAACACAAGTAATTTCTGGAAATCCCCAAAGGAGAGCCTCCCAAGTGCCTACAACCCAGATGGTAGTTTTAGGTACCATATGGTGTTCCATCCCTTCCTTCTCCAGCTCCAACTTGCCAACATCACTGGCTTCTCCTAAAACTACAGAAGCCTTGCCAAGGCTTTTTGGAAGCCACCAAAGCCACGAGTCCTCAGAGTTACATAGGAACACTGGCAGTGATGCGGAGTGAAGGAGAATGTCTCCTCCCAATTCTGTGCCACATCTTCTCACCTGAGCCCCACACAGCTCTGTCTGCATCCAGAATCTGCCAAAATCTCCCATAGAAGGCTTTCAGCCCATGCTCAGAATTTCACCTAGCCTTTCTGTCAGTTTCTGATCATCACTTCTTAAACGAGAGAGATTCAAATTCAGTATGAGGGGTGAATAGAAAACAGACACTGTCACCATCCTCTTCATTCATTCATTCATTCATTTATCCATGCATGCATGCATCTTTCCACCCATCCACCCACCCATCCATTTGATTACCACTGATTGAGGCCAACTCTGTGCCTGACACTTCTAGACACTGAGGATAAAACATTAAATAAGACAGATAAGGTCACTACTCTCAAAAGAATTGCATTTTAGAGCAGGTAGGCAGAGAACAGTCAAACCAATTAATTAACACAGAACTGTTAGCTAGTGATAACTGCTATGATGAAAACAAAACAATGTGATGCGATAGGAAGAGACTGGGAAGCTACCCTGGATTAATTTAGTATTTAATCTTATCAAACTCAATAGCCTCTATTCATAACAAATATAATAGCATTTATGACTCTAAAATGAAATTAATAGATGAGACAATCTACCTCACACATAATTTTTATAGTATTTTTTATTGGGTTCATTTTGTTATTATTGCTATTATTACTCATTTTTAAAAGTTTCAGCTTCACAAGTCATAATTCATAGTGTCATGTACATTTTTAGGACTGATGTTAACTTTGGAAAACATCTATCGTTTGTTTCACAAGCTGTAAGATATTAGGGCACTTTAAGTTTTTTTCTGCAATAGCTACCTTAAATGTTTTTTGAATTGACAATACTCATTAACCAGTTGTCATCAACGTCCTTGTTGTCATATAAGAAGTTTTATGTTAGTTTCATCAGTATCAGTTTTCCAGTGAAAATTAGTAAGAAATTTAAATCTTTTCCCAATGAACTTATTTGATTCACTTTATTAGTGGAATTTCCAAACAATCTGCAAGTTTATTCATTCCTTCTAGTCAAAGTGTAGCTCTTCCTCCTTATGTGTTACTGCATTGAGTATGATCTGCAGGCTTTTTGTTACACTTTGCTTCTCAGTATCAGAATAATTAATCCATCACTTTTGTTTCACATTCCATTATCTTTTCTTCTGAATTTTGACTCCATTATTTAATGTATAAATAAATTTTAAATGACATAATATGCTTTATATAAATCCAAATCAAAAGTCTGTAATTTCTCACTTGTTTTTTGAAATATTCCAAAACACTTTTCCAAATTGCAATTAAAACAACATAGTCTAATTTCACCAAATTTTTGAATAAACTCTTTGCATCTGGTTGTGCGAGGCTTTCTGAGTCTTTGAAAAATATGTGTTGGAATCCTTGAAACATTGTCATATCCATATTGCAAGGCTTAGAACAGCCTTGAAACAGGCAGATCATCTCATTACACTTAGATTTCTTAAAGAAAAATCCAAGGATGTTTGTTTCAAGTGCTCCATATGTGAGAGGAACCCAAAAGGTTTTCTGCCGTCTTCCTAACTGTTACAAAATACTGAAGTAGTCAATAACTTCAGGTACTATCAAGGCAGATTTTTCTCCACCAAAATTATGAAAATTCCACATACTTTATGTTTTAAAAGAATGCTGGTAGCCCTTTGCTCTCACCTTTCCTAACAGTTACATAATAGCATAACTGACCATGAATACTGTTCAGTGAAAGATTGCATTTGTTGAATAAAGGCACAAGTAGATGGTTTTCAGTTAGAGAAAAGTTAAAAATTGTTCATGGGTGTTTCTATTGTTAATGTAGAATACAATAATCAGGGACTTCCCCAGAGGTCCAGTGGTTCAGACTCTGCACTTCCACTGCAAGGGGTGCAGGTTCGATCCCTGGTTGCGGAACTAAGACCCCATGTGCTGCCCCATGCGGCCAAAAAAGAAAAAAAGAAAAAATCAGCGTTCATAACTCCAATATAGACTCTAAGTAATTGAATGGTATTGGATATCTGGTTTGTTTGATTCGCTACTTAATTTTGAATACCTTTTCATTATTTTGATTAATTTTTAATATGATTTCAGATAAGTCACATTGTTCTTCTATTCTGACATTTTTCCAAGTCCTTATGCAAAAATAGAATACAATTTAGCAATTAGTTCAATGATTTCCATGAAATTGCCTTTGTTTAAAGAACACAATTTTTTCACTGTGACCTCTGAAGCCATTTTTATTTAAAAATTTAATAGCTGCTGCTACACTTTATGGCATTTCAAAATAATTCAGAATGTTTTTCCTGTTTACTTTTCAAGAAATTGGTCTAGTGCCTTTTTATTGGACTTCCATGTATTTCAAGTAAACATGGCCTTCTCGTGCTATGTGGAATGTACTTGACTTTTGAAACTTCTTAATGTATTTATCCAGTCCCAAAACCCATCTGATGTAATGTCTGTCTTGTTGAAAACAGTTTACAAACAAAATGATAAATGCAACCTTTAGTTTTAGAATAGTCTACCCAGGTTCTCATAGCAGTTTGACCGTTTAAAAATATCTTTTAAATGTATATATCTGTTTGAGAAGTATATGTTTCCCCATGATCTGTTCTGTTTAATTCTCTGATAATATTATTGATCAAAATTTGGTGGAAAAAATGAACTCTTTGATTATTCAGTACTGAATGAAATTATTGCTCCTTAAACAGACCACAATGAAAGGTTATGGCAGTTATCAAAATCAATGAATTCATCAAAGTGAGGTACCTTCTGACCTTCTTTGTGTTCTATTGAATCTACAAAGTTTTTCTACCATCTTCCTTCTTCTGTTTTCTGTTTGTTGTTTAGAAGTGTTTTGATTCCCATAATCACTTTAGTCTCTTCTGTTGGCTATCATGAATCTTTTCCTAATCTTCATGATTTTGATTACAAGAGGCTTTAGTTTCTGTTGTGATGTAATAAGAAATATTTTTGGCATTTTAAAGTTTTTACCTGTCTTCTTTCTTTCAGTTTATGTTTTTGGCTCCCATAAGGATACATCCTCATCATCATAGTTAAATAGTGAAATGATCATTAGTACCCCCCCCCCCAAAAATCTAAAATTAGGAAGTTAGGCGTACACAAGAGCAATTCCAATGTGTTTTTTTTGTTTGTTTGTTTTGGGGGGTTTTTTTGGCTGTGCCTCACGCAATACAGGATCTTATTACCCCCACCAGGGATTGAATCCACATCCCCTGCGGTAGAAGCACAGGGTCTTAACCCCTGGACTTCCAGGGAAGTCCCCCAATGTGATTTAAATTGCTGCTACAGTATATAGAGCAAGGTAGTTGTGAAATCAAATTCCTTTTATTCTGATACATTGATTTTTTAAAAATTTATTTATTTATTTATTTATGGTTGTGTTGGGTCTTCGTTTCTGTGCGAGGGCTTTCTCTAGTTGCGGCAAGCGGGGGCCACTCTTCATCACGGTGCGCGGGCCCCTCACTATCGCGGCCTCTCTTGTTGCAGAGCACAGGCTCCAGACACGCAGGCTCAGTAGTTGTGGCTCACAGGCCCAGTTGCTCCGCGGCATGTGGGATCCTCCCAGACCAGGGCTCGAACCCGTGTCCCCTGCCTTGGCAGGCAGACTCTCAACCACTGCGCCACCAGGGAAGCCCTGATACATTGATTTCTTGATGAAAAAGTGTAGGAGTTTTGTGTCTGGAACACTGGTTTCTTCAGATCACTTGACTTTCTTGGTGTCAATTTTGGTGCCATTTCTTATGGAACCACCAGATTTTGAAGGACAAGATGTGGCAAGTATAGTAAAATGTAGTCCAATAATGTCAGGATGCATAAAACACACAACTTCACACGTGTGTATTCACAGTAGGACTGTTTAAGTTCCTGCCCTACAAACACAGGAATTCTGATAAACTCTATTTTGCATGATTCCCATTTTTAAAAGCACAGTGCTTTTTTAAAATGTATATGGAACAGAGGAGAACCCTACAGGGCCCCCCAAGTATAAAACCAAGCAGTTCATGGCTAGGACAATACAGTCACAGACTCAGTGTCTGATGCATATTCCTGAGTTGTTTTACAGATACTATAACTATCACCAGAGAAAGGAGCTAACTGCATGATGACCAGCCTGCAGCCGTGACATAAACTGCTCTATCTTGAGCAGCACTGAACCTGTGGCTAACACAGCTCCAAGAACTGGCCTCAAGAGAATGGGATTAACATTATTGTTCATAATAATAAATATCTTTGTGGGCATCAAAATAATTGTAGTTGGGCTTCCTTGGTGGCGCAGTGGTTGAGAATCTGCCTGCCAATGCAGGGGACACGGGTTCGAGCCCTGGTCTGGGAGGATCCCACATGCCGCGGAGCAACTGGGCCCGTGAGCCACAACTACGGAGCCTGCGTGTCTGGAGCCTGTGCTCCGCAAGGAGAGGCCGCGACAGTGAGAGGCCTGTGCACCGCGATGAAGAGTGGCCCCCGCTTGCCGCAACTAGAGAAAGCCCTCACACAGAAACGAAGACCCAACACAGCAAAAATAAATAAATTAATTAATAAACTCCTACCCCCAACATCTTCTTTAAAAACAAAAGTAGCTTGTTCTGCACATATCTGTAAGTGGGCAACTAAAATTGTCAGCAAAGAGATGCTACAGACCCATGTTGACATCTTCTACTCTAAGAATATGGCACCTTATGTCAGCATGTAGAAGTTATAGAAGATGGATCTTCACCTCTAATCCCATAGAAATAGAATGATGTTGACAATAGGGAATTGAAAGCAGTTCTTTTGCCCCTTTCCTGTTTGTCCATTTCTGTTCCCCTCTAACTTTGAAAGAACCTAAGTGTAGGAATGAGGTCACTAGGCAATTTAAACTAACTCTGGACTTATGCTCTCCTGAATGCACACCAAGCCTTGCTTATGCTGTTGATTCTTTTCCTAGGTAAAAAGAAGTAAGAATGAAGAATTAAGTAGTTAAATAATGACTAGCTCTCTACCAATTACTAAGGGTTGCTCCCTTAACAACCCTGCAGGCAGATTTCACAGGCAAGATGACATCTGAAGAGAGAGTTAGCCAGCCTGCATGCAATGGAGAATGATGCAGAAGCCAACCTCCTGCCTTGATGATTCCCCGGCACCCCCCCACCTCAGCCACCTTTTTCCATTTAAAAACTGTCGTGGCTGAGCAGAATCTTTGAGTTTGTCTTAGGAAATGAGTCCACCTTCTCCCCAGGTTGCTGGCTTTTCTGACTAAAGCATCTTTCCTTTCTGTTGATACTTATCTCTCGATCATTGGCCGTAGAGCTGCAAGCGGCCGAACCTGAGTTTGGTAACATATGCTGCATGGTCGAGTATATTCCTGATAGGAGAGGACTTCTAATTTGATAAGTCATCGGTGACAATCTGATTCCTGCTTACAGATATACATGTCTGAAAATTGAAAGATTTCTCACAGATAGCTTCTGGCTCTGTATGTTTCAGACATTGATCCTACGTGCCTATAGAGCCGGGTGTCATGATATGACCTCAGGTCCTGCATCTTCATGTCACAACTCTGGGTGAGGTGGCATAGTGAGCTGATGGAGTATTTATCCCTGGAACTCCTTCTATACTGGTACCACTACACTGGTATTGTTACCCAAAAACTGGGTTCGCCTCTTGGTCAGTGTCGAGCCAAAAGACCAAGCCAAGAAAGGAGGAAGGAAGGATTTACTACTTGCAGCAAATAAGGAGAGCACTGGGGGTCTTTCCCAAAGCAGTGTCTCCCTGAACAGCTAAATTGGGGAAGTTTTAAGCTAAGGGCACATGCATATTCATGAAGGGCTTGAGTATAATAGAGTTCAGCACAGAATTGGGGCGAAGATTGACAGAGTCCAAGCTTTAGTTGATTGAAGTCACGAGGGTCAGAAAAGGTCAACATCATCATTCCATCTTCCACCTGGGTAAGGGCCATAGTTCCTGTATCAGGTTGTCATGTATATGCCTTGAGGAGGAACTAGGACTCTGTTTTATCACTGAACTGTTGTTCCTTGACTGCTTTGTTACTGCATTCTTTTGTTCCCTTAAGATCATTAATTACTGAGACCTGTTCCAGGGTAAGCATTGGAGCCAGGCTTAGATGACAAAATGGCTTAGGCCTAAAATGATTTCTCTTATGTCAAGAAAGCCATGCCTAGTTCTTTTTCTCCTGGGACCCCCTACTGTATCTGCGTACAGTATGACTAAATCCAAACTAAATGTATTTGCAACTCGGCTTCCCTGAGCTGGATGCCAAGACGCAGGGAAAAGTGTGATGAAGTGGAGATCAGCGAGAAAAGACACAGTGATCTTGACTGATTTGGGTGAAAATATTTTGCAAGTTTCACAAAATGACATGACCCTGTGGATACATGGCTAGACCTCCTTGTAGGTCCTTGGGAGGGGGAGGTAACAGTGAGGAGCCCTGTGGCCTGTACTTCATTCACTTCCCAGCAAATTCTCCTCTGCAAGGCAATGAAGTGTTTCAAGAGGGAGGGAGTGTTTGCTGTGTCAGATGCTGCCAAGAAGTGTAATAAGATGAGGACTGAAATGCAGCCTTTGGATTTAGCAAGTGGAGATCTTGGGTGACCTTGAGGATAGTCATTTCATCAGAAGTAACAGAAGCCACCTTATTAGAATGGATTAAAGAGAGGAGAGTGAGGGGAAGAACTACCAAAAATTTGGCTCTGATCTTTCTATACAGTTACAGAAAGATTTCCAGGATGTGTTGTTCAGTGAAAGGTAGAGAATAGTGTGTATAATATGGCGCTATTGCTGTATGGTTCCATGTGTATATCTCTCCAAGTACATAAAAGGTGCCTCCAGCAAAGGGAATCAGCCTTTGGAATTTTTGAAGCATGTGAATGTATTACCTATTTAAAACATCATTTTTTTTTTAATGTTGCTGTGATGTGAAGCAATAAAGTGGCTGAAAGCTAAAGGGTGAAGGGAGTGTTGTTTAAGGATGGGCTCTGTTAGGGTAAATTTGTATACTGACCCAGTAGAGAAAAAGAGAATAATAATGCAGAAGAGGGACTTCCCTGCTGGTCCAGTGGGTAAGACTCCGAGCTCCCAGTGCAAGGGGCCCGGGTTCATTCCCTGGTTGAGGAACTGGATCCCGCATTCCGCAACTAAGAGTTCACATGCCGCAACTAAGAAGTCCACATGCAGCAACTGAAGATCCCGCGTACCACAACTAAGACCCAGCACAGCCTAAATAAATATTTTAAAAATAATAATAATGCAGAAGAGAAAGGAGCTAAGTGCCTGAGGGGAGAGGGGAGCCAGAGCTTGTTGATAAGATAAATTTATTCTTACTGTGTTAAGAGAGAGCACCACCTTCACAGTCTTTAAGTGTCTCAGAGTGGGGAGGGCAAAGTCAGAACTTACAAGGTTTTGGACTCTGGTTTAAGGCAGGTCTTTCAACATGAGGTGGGATGGGGGCTTGATTAGGATTAGATGAAGATCGTGATGTGATAGTTTAGGATCTAGAGAAGGAAAGCAGAGGAGGAACAGCTACAGGCAAATTGCAAATGGTTAAAGAGATTTAAAGGAATCATTCCCAAATGACTCACTATTTTATTTTTCTGGTAAAGTTTGAAGCAAGGTCAATTACGAGTAAGGGTGAGGTAAAGAAAACCAATAAAATGCACCTAAGCCATCAAAAAAAAAAAAAAAAGACTAAGAGTAAGGTATGGTGTGCAGGAGTTCTGAAGAGGGGGAGAAAGGGAGAAACTATTACTTTGAAAAGTAAACAAGAGGAGGTACTTGGGAAGGATAGTAGGAAAATAGTTGGCTGACCTGGTGGAAGTCCCAGTCTCCCAGATGCAACTCACCCTTCCCCACAGAAAATATTTTAAAACCATTGTCACCCCCAAAGCAATTTTGCACCCATAGAAATGAAGTCCCTTAAAATGTCTCTGTGTCAGCAAAGGTTCTTTACTTCTCGTTTTAGGACTAACAAGCTGTTGGAAAGGGTTCCAGATCAGGAGGTATTTGGCCACAGAAGTGAATTCAGGTTTCTACAACTTCCAACCTAGAGAATCACTCAAAACTTTGAAATGATAATGTTTTCTGGCTTCTAGTCTTTTCAAGGTTTTGAAGATCTTAAGGCCAGGTTTTCATCAGAGGTCAATGTGTGATAAGCTTCCCCTCCCCCAGAGTTTCTACAAGGAAAGGGGAATGTTTACTGCCATCATCCAGGTTACCCTTTACCTTGTGACTTGTGTAGCCTTGACACATAGCAACCATTCAATAAGTAATAGCTGCCATATAATCCATATAATTCCTTATTCGCTTTCCAGCATCTTATCCCAAACAGAAGATAAAAGGACTCAGTGCACTTGACACACTTGAGACACTGGGGACTCCTAGAACTATTTGGAAAGAACTTGAGTTTCTTCAGAGATAGAGTTTGGAGAAATGCTGCTTTGAAAATAATATTTTGACCTTGGTTGTTACTCAAGGCAAGGCTGGTGAGCAACAGGGAACAGAGGTCCCCGGTATGTTTTATAAAGTGCTTAATATGTTGTGTTCATTCAGTATGGAACAAAACGGGACAATCAGTAGTTCTAAAGGACTCCATATGGATGAGAGAGAGAGGTTGGAGCCTCATCATACTAAATGATGAAGACATGATAAAAACTGGCTTAAAGTTGGGGCATAGCTTAAATATTCACATCCAACAAATTGAATCACGCTGTTCAAAAGTTAATTGGGAGGGCTTCCCTGGTGGCACAGTGGTTAAGAATCCACCTGCCAATGCAGGGGACATGGGTTCGAGCCCTGGTCCAGGAAGATCCCACATGCCACAGAGCAGCTGAGCCCGTGTGCCACAACTACTGAGCCTGCGAGCCACAACTACTGAGTCCTCATTCTACAACTAGTGAAGCCTGAATGCCTAGAGCCCATGCTCCACAACAAGAGAAGCCATCACGGTGAGAAGCCTGTGCACCGCAAAGAAGAGTAGCCCCCACTCGCCACAACTAGAGAAAGCCCTCACAGCAACGAAGACCCTATGCAGCCAAAAATAAATAAATAAAATAAATAAATTTTTTTTTTTAAGTAAAAAAAAAAGACAATTGGGAGATTTACAAAACAAATTAACTCATATTGCAACATAACGCATGCATCCAGGAAGGGGATACACATTTCAAGTTGTGTGATATATGCCTTCTGTTCTCAGTCTTCTCTGTATCTCTGGGGGTGTATGAGTAATTTCCTTTGGAGGTAACTGTAAAATTTTACATTCTAAGCCCCGAATACTCTGGTCTTGTTTAGCTCTGTTCTGGGGATGCCTTGATTATTGCTTGTTGCCCCAAACAAATCTCATTTAACTTCTATTAAATAGAAAATAACTAAACAAAATGGCACAAAAGAAAAGCAAAGTTACTAATTCTGCTAGAGTTACAAAAACAAATCCATTCAATTGTTTCTGAATATTTAGAGAATATTTTGGAGTTTGATATTGAGTATTAATTTTATTGTGGTTTGTGTAGAGGTTGGAGCAAACCAGTTTTTTACATTTTGAGGTTTAATAAAATAATGTTTTCAGTGACTTGTTCACAAGTCATACCGACAACACAGAACTGTGAATGGTGCGCTATCTCCCTGTTCTGTGGATCTTTGGCACACCATGAGGTACCCTGGGAGTGGATGTATTCTGATTTGAAACATCTTAATGTGAAAGTACAGGTATAGACCATTAAATACACAGCTTTCATTTAACTGTTTAACATCATTGTTATATTAAAATTTATTCATTTGTCTAAGAATTTCTGACACTCCACTGCACAGAAAGTATTAGGTGAACAACTATGGGGGAAATAGAGGTAATTAAGATGGCATCTAGAGTCAAAGATTTTGCACTTGAATCAAGATGATACTTAGAATCCACTCAACACCATGCTCAGTCTTAAAACAAACAACTTGGGAGTTCCCTGGCAGTGCAGTGGTTAGGACTCCACACTCTCACTGCCGAGGGCCCGGGTTCGGTCCCTGGTTGGGGAACTAAGATCCCACAAGCATATATGACACAGTGCAGCCGAACAAACAAACAAACAAAAACAACTAAATCTATAGTTAGTTTCTGTTTAAAGTTAAAGTCAGTCCTACATTTCATACACTGTGAAGTTGAAAATGGGAAAAGGTTTGCATTCCTGTTCAGGACAAGGAATGACCCAGCAGGATGATGAGTGTTCATACCTATTAAAGTATTTCTAAAGCAATACAGCTTTATCACACCTGCCACTTGGCTGACAGTGATCACCTGATTTCAAAGGTGGTAAAATGGGAAACAGTACAACAGTAAGCAGCCACCTACCCACCATGCTGCTTAAATACAGATAAATTGCCCTCACTGTTACGACCCCTTGTGCATGCCTCCTGTCATGTCTCCCTCCTTTCCACCCTAGAAACTGTCCCTGTTCTACACTTTGAGTTTATCATTCCTTTGTTTCCTCTCCAGTTTTACCAAAAATGTACCCTGAAAAACACATTGTTTGTTCTTGTTTCTGACCTGGTCAATAAGCAGAACTGTATCACACAAGTTCTTTTGTGACTTGCTTTTTTACTCAAGCTTAGTTGAAATTCATACATGATAATGTGTATGGCTGTTATTCATTTTCTTCCTTCCTCCCTTTCTCCCTTCCTCCCTCCCTCCCTTTCTTCCTTCCTTCCTTCCTTTTCTTCCTTTCTTCACTGCACGGCATGTAGGATCCTAGTTCCTCAACCATGAATCAAACCCATGCCCCCTGCAGTGGAAGTGGAGTCTTAACCACTGGACCACCAGAGAAGTGCCTGCTATTCATTTTCATCACAATATAGTGCCTCAATACCTATCTATAGAAATATTTATCAATTTTTCTCGGGTCCTGCTGTGAGCCCAGTCATGACTAAAGCTGTTTATTTTATTGAAGCTGAGGGGGTGGGGCTAATTGTGGCCAAAGCGAAATCATCATCATCAATATCACTTATATCATAATTATTATTAACAACAAAAACGAGGGATTAGTTGGAATATCAAGAAAAGTTTTGAAGCCATTTTGTAGGTGAGGAATTATGAATAAAAGAAATTATCCTTGAGAAAAATTATAAAGGTAAAAACCTCTGTGATTGGTAATTTTTTTGAATTTTGGAAGTGAGGAAAAGGGAGGGTCAAAGATGAAAGAATGGTGGAATCATGAACTGAAATAGGAAAGCCAGGCATTAGAAATGATCAACTATGTTGTGTCTGAAGTACAGATGGAATATCAGGTCAGGAAATAGGTTGAGGATAAAGGAATAATTTTAAGTAGAACCTTTGAAGAGGTGATCATCAAAGTGTGCATTGTCTAGAGGGAGTTGAAAGGAGAAGGCTCAGGATATAGTCTTGGAAAATGCCAATGTAACACATCACAGCTGCTGTTTCCCAGCAGAACAGGACCCAACTCTCTCTTCAAAGTTTACCTCAAGTGTTTCTGGGAGTTCTTTTTTTTTTCTTTTTAATTTAATTAATTTATTTGGTTGCGCTGGGTCTTAGTTGTGGCAGGCGGGCTCCTTAGTTGTGGCATGTGAACTCTTAGTGTGGCATGCGAGCTCTTAGTTGTGGCATGCGTGTGAGATCTAGTTCCCTGACCAGGCATCAAACCCGGGCCCCCTGCATTGGGAGCGCAGAGCCTTAACCATTGTGCCACCAGGGAAGTCCCTCTGGGAGTTCTTGAAAACTTCCATTTCCCGTTTGCTTTGCTGGAAACCTTTGCCACTTCACCTCACTCAGGTGGTCCTGTCACCTCCGTTGGACAATATGCTGTTTCTGTGGATCCTGTCCCTGGTATGGTGCCACAACTGCAACATTTGGTTGGGATGTGGGAGTGAATGCCTAGCTCCCTGTTATGGACTGAACTGTGTCCCCCTAAAATTCATGTATTGAAGTTCTAACCCCTAGTACTTCAGAATATTACTGTATTTGGATAGGGGGTCTTTAAAGAGATAATTAAGGTAAAATGAGGTCTGTGGGTTGACCCTAATCCAATATGACTCTTGTCCTTTTAAAGAAACTCAGACACAGATATATACAGAAGGAAGGCCACATGAAGTCAAGGGGCAAGGCCTCAGAAGAAACCAGTCCTGCCAACACCTTGATTTTGGACTTCTAGCCTTCAGAATTCAAAGGAAATAAATTTCTAAGTCACCCAGTCTGTAGTACTTTGTTACGACAGCCCTAGCAAACTAATACACTCCTTTTTGGAGCTAGCCTGTGTTAGCATGGAACCGGGTTGGTAGGCTCTCCTTCACTACACTTTGGGTCACTTCTCTCCACAGACTACCAAGGCTTGCTACTTCAAAGTCAAGTGTGTCATGTGTAGATTCCCAGGAGAATGCATAGCCCCTCATACACAGAAATGGTGGGTCTGTCCTATAAGATCTTCAGGTGTGCTTGGGCTTGTCTAAATTCAAATAGTATTCTCAAGCTACAGTTACATTTACTGGAAGGAGAAGGAGTTTGTGATAAGGAGAGGCAATTAGGAACAGGAGAAATAAAAAGATAAAAATCACAATTCCTGAGTATTAATATCTTTTGTTAACCATGCAAGAATATTTACAAATGTCATTTTATTAATTTATTCATTGAAAAATATTTATCAAGTGCCTTCAATGTGCTAGCTAATATGTGAGGAGCTAGGGCTGCAGTGGTGAACAAGAAAGACAAATCCCTGCTTTTAGGAGTAGCTTCCACTCTAAAAGGAGACATGGAGAATGAAATAGTTACAATATCATGTGATGAAGATTCTAATGGAAGAATTATAGCATGATATGAGAAGACAAGGAGGATTATATATTAGTCTGCTAGGGCTGCCATAACAAAATACCACAGACTTGAACAACAGAAATTTCTTAAACAGAAATTTAGTTTCTCACAGTTCTGGAGGTTGGAAGTCCAAGATCAACATAGGCAGAACTGGATTCTCCTAAGGCCTGTCTCTTTGGCTTGCAGATGGCTGCTTTCTTGCTGTGTCCTCACATGTCCTTTTCTTTGTGTGTGTACCCCTGGTGTCTCTTCCTCTTCTTATAAGGACACTAGTCCTATTCAAACCACACAACACAGATTGAGACTTGAACCCACGGTCTTTTAATTGAGATCACACACCTGTGTTGCAGGAAAGAAAGTGGGGTGCGAGAGAATGGTCACATCCCAGGTCACATCTGAGTCCCTGGGATGGCTGCCTAGTGTGGGTCCTTGGCTTCTCACAGGAAAGAATTCAAGAGTGAGCCGTAGTAAAATGAAAGCAGATTTAGTCAAGGGAGATACACACTCCACAGACAGAGTGGGCCACCTCAGACAGTGAGAGGCCCCAGAATATGGGGTGGTTAGTTTTTATGGGCTGGGTAATTTCATAGGCTAATGAGTGGGAGGAGTATTCCAACTGTTTTGGGGAAGGAGTGGAGATTTCCAGGAACTGGGCCACCGCACACTTGTTGACCTTTTATGGTCGGCCTCAGAACTGTCATGGCACCTGTGGGTGTGTCATTTAGCTGATGTATTAAATAAGCGTATATTGAGGCTCAGGGTCTGCTGGAAGTCACTCGTCCTCCATCTTGGACCTAGTTGGTTCTAACGAGTTGATGTTGTGTCTTCAACAGCTACATCATTCTTTTAAAGGTTGTGCTCTGCCCCCTTCCTCAGGACTTAATGAAGCTCAGGTTCTTTATGTCTCAACACAGAAAGAATTCAGTGAGAGACAAAGTGATAGGTAAGAAGTGGACTTATTTAGAGAGACACACATTCCAAAATGTGTCTCAAAAGGTGAGAATGGCCTTGGGAGAAACACACTCCACAGGCAGAGTGTGGGCCATCTCAGAAGAAAACAAACCTCACAATATGGGGTAGTTGGTTTTTATGGGCTGGGTAATTTCATAGGCTAATGAATAGGCGGGTTATTCCAACTATTTCGGGGGGGGCAGGGATTTCCAGGAATTGGGCCACACCCCACTTTTTGACCTTTTATGGTTAGCCTCAGAACTGTCATGGCACTGGTGGGTGTGTCATTTAGCTGCCGATGTATTACAGTGAGTGTATACGGAGGCTCAAGGTCCACTGGAAATCAAATCTTCCACCATCTTGGACCTAGTTGGTTCTAACCAGTTTTTGTCATGTCCTATGGCTATGCCATTCTTTTAAATGCCCCCCTTCCCTCCTATTTCACTATTGGATTAGAGCTCCCCCATTATGAGGCCTCTCTCCTTGACTTGTAGATGGCCTGCTTTTCCTCTGTCTTCACGTGGTCTTCCTTCTGTACATATCTGTGTCCAAATTTCTTCCTTGTATAAGGACAGCAGTCATATTGAATCTGGGTGCACCCACATGACTTCATTTTATCTTAATTACCTCCTTAAGGATCCTATCTCCAAACAGAGCCACATTGAGGGTTAGGGCTTCAATATCTGAATTTTGGAAGAACACAATTCAGTCCAAAACAGATTAGCTTTTCAAAAATCAGTCTCATTCAAAGTGAGATCTGAAGTTTCCATAGAAGTAGCCAGGTAGAGTGCAGTAGAAGTGTGCCTCAGACTGCAGGTGAAGCATGGCCCAAAACCAGGTTATAAGAGAGAATATGGCACATTAGGAAACTAAAGGTAGTTTCCAGATGATTCTAGAGGGTAATTAGATAACCTTGGAAGGCCTTGGAGTCATGATAGAATTAGGAATTTATCTTAGAGCAATAGGAGGCCAGTGGAATGCTGTAAGCAGGAAAGTGGCTTAATTTGCATTAATTACGTTGGCTGTTGTGTGGAGAGTGAACTGCAAAGTAGCAACACTGGAGATAGAAAGGCAACTTAGGGGGCTGTTCCAATCAGGTAGGCAAGATGGTGGTGGGAATGGAGAGAAGTATACAGAACTGAGCAAGTCTCAGGATGTATTGATAGAATTGACAGCACTTGCTAATGGACTGGGAAAGGAGGAAGAAACTGAGGGTTCTGCTTAGGTTTCTGAGTTGAGCAGATGGGTGGGAAGTTGGTGCCATGCTCTGAGATAGAAAACAAAGAAGCAGATGGTCGGGGAAGGGAGGATGGTGAGCTCAGTTTTCAATATATCGAGTTTTAGATGTGTGAATCATACAAGTAAAGATGTTCACAGCCTTATCAGCTAGCTATTTCAATCCCTGTTTTAGAGAAGAAAGTAAAAAAACAAAAAAATAAAAAACGCTGAAGTTTCAAGAGGTTGAGTAAATTGTTTATTCACACCCAGGTTTATCTGACTCCAAGGTCTATGCCTTTTCTACTATAGCCCTCAAAATTTTACGCACAACTCTGAGTCAGAATTCACAATTTTTTGGATTTAGAAAGCTAATATGGTGCCTACACTCTGTATTATAGAACAGGGACAGGGGCAGTATCATAATAAATAACATTAATAAATCATCAATGAATTATGTGAATATACCACTAAGTGGGATAAAGAAGGAGTATGATTAGTCTCATGATAGTTCAGGATAGGTTTTGCCACGAAATGGGTAATATAAAACTTTCTTTTCAGGGTATACTGGATTTTTGAATTGTGAATAAAGATGTACTTTCTAGGATAATGCAATATCATGGAAGTCAAAGGAATAGAGTTTCAAGAAGAAAGTGGTGGTCTGTGGTGTCAGATGTTACTAAGAGATGAAGGGCAAGGATTGAAGAAAAAGTCATTAGACTTGGTGATCAAGAAGATAATAGTGACATCTTCAAGAGTATTTCCTTTACTGGTATGAAGTAATGAGAGCACAAGGCAACTTTTTTTTTTTTTTTTTTTTTGGCTGCGTTGGGTCTTTGTTACTGCGCACAGGCTTTCTCTAGCGAGTGGAGTCTACTCTTCGTTGTGGTGCGCGGGCTTCTCATTGCGGTGGCTTCTCCTGTTGTGGAGCATGGGCTCTAGGCATGCAGGCTTCAGTAGTTTTGGCACACGGGCTTCAGTAGTTGTGGCCTGTGGGGTCTAAAAAGCAGGCTCAGTAGTTGTGGCACACGGGCTTAGTTGCTCTGTGGCATGTGGGATCTTCCTGGACCAGGGCTCAAACCCGTGTCCCCTGCATTGGCAG
>NW_006771471.1:754229-757475 GCF_000442215.2 Lipotes vexillifer | reverse complement strand
ACGCGCAGGCTCAATGGCCATGGCTCACGGGCCCAGCCGCTCCGCGGCATGTGGGATCTTCCCGAAACGGGCCACGAACCCGCGTCTCCTGCATCGGCAGGCGGACTCTCAAGCACTGCGCCACCAGGGAAGCCCAAGGTCACCTTATTTTTGATAAAGGAGGCAAGAATATACAATGGAGAAAAGACAGCCTCTTCAATATGTGGTGCTGGGAAAACTGGACAGCTACATGTAAAAGAATGAAATTAGAACACTCCCTAACACCGTACACAAAACTAAACTCAAAATGGATTAAAGACCGAAATGTAAGGCCAGACACTATCAAACTCTTAGAGGAAAACATAGGCAGAACATTTTATGACATAAATCACAGCAAGATCCTTTTTGACCCACCTCCTAGAGAAATGGAAATAAAAACAAAAATAAACAAATGGTACCTAATGAAACTTAGAAGCTTTCACACAGCAAAGGAAACCATAAACAAGACGAAAAGACAACCCTCAGAATGGGAGAAAATATTTGCAAATGAAGCAACTGACAAAAGATTAATCTCCAAAATATATAAGCAGCTCATGCAGCTCAATATCAAAAAGACAAACAACCCAATCCAAAAATGGGCAGAAGACCTAAGATAGACATTTCTCCAAAGAAGATACAGATTGCCAACAAACACATGAAAGGATGCTTAACATCACTAATCATTAGAGAAATGCAAATCAAAACGACAATGAGGTTTCACCTCACACCGGTCAGAATGGCCATCATCAAAAAATCTACAAACAATAAATGCTGGAGAGGGTGTGGAGAAAAGGGAACCCTCTTGCACTGTTGGTGGGAATGTAAACTGATACAGCCACTATGGACAACAGTATGGAGGTTCCTTAAAAAACTAAAAATAGAACTGACCTATGACCCAGCAATCCCACTACTGGGCATATACCCTAAGAAAACCATAGTTCAAAGAGAGTCATGTACCACAATGTTCACTGCAGCACTATTTCCAATAGCCAGGACATGGAAGCAACCTAAGTGTCCATCGACAGATGAATGGATAAATGAGATGTGGCACATATATACAATGCAATATTACTCAGCCATAAAAAGAAATGAAACTGAGTTATCTGTAGTGAGGTGGATGGACCTAGAGTCTGTCATACAGAGTGAAATAAGTCAGAAAGAGGAAAACAAATAGCATATGCTAACACATATACATGGAATCTAAAAAAAAAAAAAAGAAAAGGTTTTGATGAACTTAGGGGCAGGACAGGAATAAAGATGCAGATGTAGAGAATGGACTTAGGACACGGAGCAGGGAAAGGGTAAGCTGGGACAAAGTGAGAGAGTAGCATTGACATATATACACTACCAAATGTAAAATAGATAGCCAGTGAGAAGCAGCTGCATAGTACAGGGAGATCAGTTCGGTGCTTTGTGACCACCTAGAGGGGTGGGATAGGGAGGGTGGGAGGGAGATGCCAGAGGGAGGGGATATGAGGATATATGTATACATATAGCTGATTCATTTTGTTATACAGTAGAAACTAACACAACGTTGTAAAAAATTATACTCCAATAAAGATGTTAAAATTGGTTTCCATCAGCATGTGTGGAAAGATTTCATTTATGCTCAAGTAAAAACTAGACAAATACAAAATGCATTTGGCCACTTGTTTTGAATTTTAGTGCTGAAAAACAAAGAACAACAACAACAACAACAAATTGTGCCCTGAGGTCCATATAAAAGGAGGAGAGGTATAAGTTGTTAATGAGAATGGCCCCTAAGGATGTACTACTCCTTCCAAGTACACTGATTATAGAAGCAAAGAAAGAGGTAGGAGAGTAACTGATAGCAGTCTGTCTATGGGATGAGTTTCTCCCAGGGCCACTCTCACTCTCTGAGACAGACCACATTCTATCTATGGAATGTGTATCTCTCTAAATAAACTGCTTTCACTTTACTATGGCTTGCTCTTGAATTCTTTCTTGCGAGAAGCCAAAGATCCACACTTGGTGGCCAGTTCTAAGGACTCACTCAAGTCCTGGTGAAACCATATACCTCAGATTGGGACTCAAACCCATGTGCCAGGACTCGAACCCAGCCTAAACCCAGACTAGGACTTGAACCCAAGTGGCCGGGACTCACACCCTGCCAAAACACACGGTCTTTTAACTGTGATCACCCATCTGGTTTCAGGACTTAATGAAGCTTAGGTTCTTGACGTCTCATCCTAGAAAGAATTCAATGAGACAAAGTGATAGGTAAGAAGTGGATTCTTTATTTATTTATTTATTTTTAGGATATGTGGTTTTTTTAAAATTAATTAATTTATTTTTGGCTGTGTTGGGTCTATATTGCTGCACACCGGCTTTCTCTAGTTGCAGCAAGTGGGGGCTACTCTTTTGTCATGTTGCGTGGACTGCTCACTGTGGTGGCTTCTCTTGTTGTAGAGCATGGGATCTAGGCACGTGGGCTCCATTCGTTGTGGCACACAGGCTCTAGAGCGCAGGCTCAGTAGTTGTGGCACACGGGCTTAGTTGCTCTGAGGCATGTGGCGTCTTCCTGGACCAGGGCTCAAACCCATGTCCCCTGCATTAGCAGGCAGATTTTTAACCACTGCGCCAGCAGGGAAGCCCGTGGATTATTTAGAGAGAGACATACTCCACAGAGTGTGCAACATCTCAGAAAGTGAGAAAGGCAGCAGGGTATGGGGTTGTCAGTTTTTATAGGGGCAGGTAATTTCATAGGCTAATGAGTGGGAGGACTATTCCAGATATTTGGGGGAAGGGGCAGAGAATTCCAGGCATTGGGCCACCGCCCACTCTTTGATCTTTGATGGTCAGCCTCAGAACTGTCATGGTGCTGGTGGATGTGTCATTTAACTTGCTGATGTGTTACAATGAGCATATACTGAGGCTCAAGGTCTAGTGGAAGTCAACTCGTCCGCCATCTTCGGCCTATTTGGCTCTAATCAGTTTATGTCGTGTCCTTGGGCTCTGTCATTCTTTTAATAAATAAATAAATTTATTTAAACATGAATAAATGAATAAATAAAAGACACCCTGGGGCTTCCCTGGTGGCGCAGTGGTTGAGAGTCAGCCTGCCGATGCAGGGGACACGGGTTCGTGCCCCCGTCTGGGAAGATCCCACATGCCGCGGAGAGGCTAGGCCCGTGAGCCACGGCCGTTGAGCCTGCACGTCCAGAGCCTGTGCTCCACAACGGGAGAGGCCACAACAGTGAGAGGCCC
>NW_006771471.1:736628-754198 GCF_000442215.2 Lipotes vexillifer | reverse complement strand
CGCAAAAAAAAAAAAAAAAAAAAGACACACCCTGGAAATTGCCTACTTCTCTTCTTTCTTCACACATCTCACTGGCCACAAGCTAGTCATATAACCACACAGAGCCAAAAGGAGGCTGAAAATGCAGTCTTCATTAGAGAGAACAGAGAGAGTTGATGTTGGTGGGCAACAAAATCTATTAGTCTCCACCAAATCAGGTCAGACTCTTGATTACCACTCCAGCCCTGCAGTCTGTTGTAACTACCATGATTATCTTGCTTTTGTTAAGTGCCTGAAATCAACTCCTTCTACTCTGGTATCTTTCCTTTTCCATTAAAATCAAGGATCCCATTTAAACTGCATCCAATTGCATCATTGATTTATGGAAATCACTCAGGAAATTGCTTTTGGGAGGTGCTGGTACTCTACTCCCCAATACCTTTTTGTCTTCTGGGCCCTCTTGAGGATAGAATAGATGTATGGGCAGGTCACACATGATACATCTTTTATAGCATTTCTTTTTTTTAAAATTTATTAATTTAATTTAATTTTTTATACAGCAGGTTCTTATTAGTTATCTATTTTATACATATCAGTGTATAGATGTCAATCTCCCAATTCATCCCACCACCACCACCACGCCCACCACTTTCCCCCCTTGGTGTCCATACATTTGTTCTTTACATCTGTGTCTCTATTTCTGCCCTGCAATCCAGTTCATCTGTACCATTTTTCTAGGTTCCACATATATGTGTTAATACATGATATTTGTTTTTCTCTTTCTGGCTTACTTCACTCTGTATGACAGTCTCTAGATCCATCCACTTCTCTACAAATGACCCAATTTCATATCTTTTTATGGCTGAGTAATATTCCATTGTATAAATATACCACATCTTCTTTATCCATTCATCTGTCGATGGGCATTTAGATTACTTCCATGAGCTGGGTATTGTAAATAGTGGTGTAACGAACACTGGGGTGCACGTGTGTTTTTGAATTATGGTTTTCTCTGGGTATGTGCCCAGTACTGGGATTGCTGGGTCATGTGGTAATTCTATTTTTAGTTTTTTAAGGAACCTCCATACTGTTCTCCATAGTGGCTGTATCAATTTACATTCCCACCAACAGTGCAAGAAGGTTCCCTTTTTCCACATGCTCTCCAGCACTGGTTGTTTGCAGATTTTCTGATGATGCCCATTCTAACTGGTGTGAGGGGATACCTCATTGTAGTTTTGATTTGCATTTCTCTAATAATTAGTGATGTTGAGCAGCTTTTCATGTGCTTCTTGGCCATCTCTATGTTTTCTTTGGAGAAATGTCTATTTAGGTCTTCTGCCCATTTTTGGGTTGGGTTGTTTGTTTTTTAATATTGAGCTGCATGAGCTGTTTATATATTTTGGAGATTAATCCTTTGTCCATTGATTTGTTTGCAAATATTTTCTCCCATTCTGAGGGTTGTCTTTTCGTCTTATTTGTAGTTTCCTTTGCTTATCAAAAGCTTTTGAGTTTCATTAGGTCCCATTTGTTTATTTTTGTTTTTATTTCCATTACTCTAGGAGGTGGATCAAAAAAGTTCTTGCTGTGATTTATGTCAGATAGTGTTCTTCCTATGTTTTCCTCTAAGAGTTTTATAGTGTCTGGTTTTACATTTAGGTCTCTAATCCATTTTGAGTTTATTTTTGTGTATGGTGTTAAGGAGTGTTCTAATTTCATTCTTTTACATGTAGCTGTCCAGTTTTCCCAGCACCAGTTATTGAAGAGACTGTCTTTTCTCTACTGTATATTCTTGCCTCATTTGTCATAGATTAGTAGACCATAGGTGCATGGGTTTATCTTTGAGTTTACTATCCTGTTCCATTGATGTATATTTCTGCTTTTGTGCCAGTACCACATTGTCTTGATTACTGTAGCTTTGTAGTATAGTCTGAAGTCAGGGAGTGTGATTCCTCCAGCTCCGTTTTTTTCCCTCAAGACTCCTTTGGCTATTTGGGGTCTTTTGTGTCTCCATACAAATTTTAAGATTATTTTGTTCTAGTTCTGTAAAAAATGCCATTGGTAATTTGATAGGGATTACACTGAATCTGTAGATTGCTTTGGGTAGTATAATCATTTTCACAATATTGATTGCTCCAATCCAAGAACATGGTATATCTCCCCATCTGTTTGTGTCATCTTTGATTTCTTCCATCAGTGTCTTATAGTTTTCTGAGTACCGGTCTTTTACCTCCTTAGGTATGTTTATTCCTACGTATTTTATTCTTTTTGTTGCAATGGTGAATGGGATTGTTTCCTTAATTTCTCTTTCAGATTTTTCATCATTAGTGTATAGGAATGCAAGAGATTTCTGTGTATTAATTTTGTATCCTGCAACTTTACCAAATTCATTGATTAGCTCTAGTAGTTTTCTGGTGGTATCTTTAGGATTCTCTATGTATAGTATCATGTCATCTGCAAACAGTGACAGTTTTACTTCTTCTTTTCCAATTTGTATCCCTTTTATTTCTTTTTCTTCTCTGACTGCTGTGGCTAGGACTTCCAAAACTATGTTGAATAATAGTGGTGAGAGTGGACATCCTTGACTTGTGCCTGATCTTAGAGGAAATGCTTTCAGTTTTTCACCATTGAGAGTGATGTTTGCTGTGGGTTTGTTGTACATGGCCTTTATTATGTTGAGGTAGGTTCCCTCTATGCCCACTTTCTGGAGAGTTTTTTTATCATAAATGGGTGTTGAATTTTTTCAAAAGATTTTTCTGCATCTATTGAGAGGATCATATGGTTTTTCTTCTTCAATTTGTTAATATGGTGTATCACATTGATTAATTTGCATATACTGAAAGATCCTTGCATCCCTGGGATAAATCCCACTTGATCATGGTGTATGATCCTTTTAATGTGCTGTTGGATTCTGTTTGCTAGTTTTTTTTTTTTTTTTGCTGTACGTGGGCCTCTCACTGTTGTGGCCTCTCCTGTTGCGGAGCACAGGCTCCGGACACACAGGCTCAGCGGCCATGGCTCACGAGCCTAGCCGCTCCGTGGCATGTGGGATCTTCCCAGACCCGGGCACGAACCTGTGTCCCCTGCATCGGCAGGCAGACTCTCAACCATTGCGCCACCAGGGAAGCCCTGTTTGCTAGTATTTTGTTGAGGATTTTTGCATCTGTGTTCATCAGTGATATTGGGCTGTAGTTTTCTCTTTTTGTTACATCTTTGTCTGGTTTTGGTATCAGGGTGATGGTGGCCTCGTAGAATGAGTTTGGGAGTGTTCCTCCCTCTGCAGTTTTTTTGGAAGAGTTTGAGAAGGATGGGTGTTAGCTCTTCTCTAAATGTTTGATAGAATTCACCTGTGAAGCCATCTGGTCCTGGACTTTGGTTTGTTGGAAGATTTTTAATCACAGTTTCAATTTCTTTACTTGTGATTTGTCTGCTCATATTTTCTATTTCTTCCTGGTTCAGTCTTGGGAGGTTATACCTTTCTAAGAATTTGTCCATTTCTTCCAGTTTGTCCATTTTATTGGCATAGAGTTGCTTGTAGTAGTCTCTTTTGATGCTTTGTATTTCTGTGGTGTCTGTTGTAACTTCTCCTTTTTCATTTCTAATTTTACTGATTTGAGTCCTCTCACTCTTTTCCTTGATGAGTGTGGTTAAAGATTTATCAATTTTGTTTATCTTCTCAAAGAACCAGCTTGTAGTTTTATTGATCTTAGCTATTGTTTTCTTTGTTTCTATTTCATTTATTTCTGCTCTGATCTTTATGATTTCTTTCCTTCTGCTAACTTTGGGTTTTGTTTGTTCTTATTTCTCTAGTTCCTTTAGGTGTATGGTTAGATTGTTTATTTGAGATTTTTCTTGGTTCTTTAATTAGGCTTGTATTGCTATAAACTTCCCTCTTAGAACTGCTTTTGCTGCATCCCATAGGTTTTGGATCATTGCATTTTCTTGTAATTTGTCTCTAGGTATTTTTTGATTTCCTCTTTGATTTCTTCAGTGATCTCTTGGTTATTTAGTAACGTATTTTTAGCCTCCAGGAGTTTGTGTTTTTTACATTTTTTCCCCTGTAGTTGATTTCTAATCTCATAGTGTTGTGGTCAGAAAAGATGCTTGATATGATTTCAATTTTCTTAAATTTACTGAGGCTTGATTTGTGGCCCAAGATGCGATCTATCCTGGAGAATGATCCATGTGCACTTGAGAAGAAAGTGTAATCTGCTGTTTTGGGGTAGAATGTGCTGTAAATATCAATTAAATCTATCTGGTCTATTGTGTTATTTAAAGCTTGTGTCTCCTTATTTATTTTCTGTTTGGATGATCTTTCCATTGGTGTAAGTGAGGTAAAGTTCTGCACTATTATTGTGTTACTGTCAATTTCCTCTTCTATAGCTGTTAGCAGTTGCCTTATGTATTGAGGTGCTCCTATGTTGGGTGCATATATATTTATAATTGCTATATCTTCTTCTTGGATTGATCCCTTGATCATTATGTAGTGTCCTTCCTTGTCTCTTGTAATATTCTTTATTTTAAAGTCTATTTTATCTGATATTAGTATTGCTACTCCAGCCTTCTCTTGATTTCCATTTGCATGGAATATCTTTTTCCATCCCCTCACTTTCAGTCTGTATGTGTCCCCAGGTCTGAAGTGGGTCTCTTGTAGACAGCATATATATGGGTCTTGTTTTTGTATCCATTCAGCGAGCCTGTGTCTTTTGGTTGGAACATTTAATCCATTCACTTTTAAGGTAATTATCAATCTGTATGTTCCTATTACCATTTTCTTCATTGTTATGGGTTTGTTTTTGTAGGTCCTTTTCTTCTCTTGTGTTTCCCACTTAGAGAAATTCCTTTAGCATTTGTTGTAGAGCTGGTTTGGTGGTGCTGAATTCTCTTAGCTTTTGCTTGTCTGTAAAGCTTTTGATTTCTCCATCGAATGAATGAGATCCTTGCGAAGTAGAGTAATCTTGGTTGTAGGTTCTTCCCTTTCATCACTTTAAATATATCATGCCACACCCTTCTGGCTTGTAGAGTTTCTGCTGAGAAATCAGCTGTTAACCTTATGGGAGTTCCCTTCTATGTTATTTGTCATTTTTCCCTTGCTGCTTTCAATAATTTTTCTTTGTCTTTAATTGTTGTCAATTTGATTACTGTGTGTCTTGGTGTTTTTCTCCTTGGGTTTATCCTGCCTGAGACTCTCTGAGCTTCCTGGATTTGGGTGGCTATTTCCTTTCCCATGTTAGGGAAGTTTTCAACTATAATCTCTTCACATATTTTCTCGGGTCCTTTCTCTATCTCTTCTTCTTCTGGGACCCCTATAATGTGAATGTTGTTGCATTTAATGTTGTCCCAAAGGTCTCTTAGGCCTCTTAGGCCTAAGGTCTCTTAGGCTGTCTTCATTTTTTTTCATTCTTTTTTCTTTATTTTGTTCTGCAGCAGTGAATTCCACCATTCTGTCTTCCAGGTCACTTATCCATTCTTCTGCCTCAGTTATTCTATTATTGAATCCTTCTAGTGTATTTTTCATTTCAGTTATTGTACTATGCATCTCTGTTTGTTTGTTCTTTAATTTTTCTAGGTGTTTGTTCTTTAATTCTTCCAGGTCTTTGTTAAACACTTCTTGCATCTTCTCGATCTTTGCCTCCATTCTTCTTCCGAGGTTCTGGACCATCTTCACTATCACTATACTTAATTCTTTTTCGGTTGCCTATCGCCACTTCATTTAGTTGTTTTTCTGGGGTTTTATCTTTTCCCTTCATCTGGTACATAGTCCTCTGCCTTTTTATTTTGTCTGTCTTTCTGTGATGTGGTTTTCCTTCCACAGGCTGCAGAATTGTAGTTCTTCTTGCTTCTGCTGTCTCAGGCTCTGTCATTCTTTTAAAGTTTGTTCCTTGCCCCCTTCCCTCCTGTTTCACTTGGACATGACCCCATCTTTTCCCTGCCACAGAGAGATAATGTGGGCCCCTGCTATTAATCTGCCATGCCAGACCTGGACTGCCTTCCTCTACCCTTCCTTTACAGACTTCCATCTTACTTAAGCTATTTTTATTCTGTGGTGTTTTTATTATATGCAGGAAAATACAATTCATAACTAATAAATTTCAATTAAATTCCCCGTGTAATTTAATCTGGTCAGAGTTGGTTTCTGCTATTTGCAATGAAGAGTGCCAACTAAAATAGATGGCACAGGATTCATTGTTATAAGGTCAAAATTTGATATTCCTTGTTTTACTTACTTTAAGACTTATTGTCAGGACTTCCCTGGTTGCATAGTGGTTAGGAATCTGCCTGCCAATGCAGGAGACACAGGTTCGATCGCTGGTCCGGGAAGATCCCACATGCCGCAGAGCAACTAAGCCTGTGTGCCACAACTACTGAGCCTGAGCTCTAGAGCCTGTGAGCCACAACTGCTGAGTCCACGTGCTGCAACTACTGAAGCCCAGACGCCTAGAGCCTGCACTTCACAACAAGAGAAGCCACTGCAATAAGCAGCTCTCGCACCGCAACCAAGAGTAGACCCTGCTTGCTGCACCTAGAGAAAGCCCGCATGCAGGAACGAAGACCCAAGGCAGCCCAAAATAAAACAAAATTAAAAAATAAAAAGATAACAGTGAATATTGAAGAAAGTACATTTAATATTATATCTTTATTCAATGATTTTAAAAGACAGAATAATTGGTGATTAAAAATATACTGGAAGAGTGGACAGCTGTCCAAGTTTCTTCCACAAGTAAACATCACGAAAACAAATGAAGAGTCAGGATTTCTCTAGATTAAAAGCAAATTAAGAGACTAAGAGACTACGACACAGCAATTCCATGTAAGTTGTGGACTTTGATTAGATCTTGACTTGCTACAACCTTGGCATTTTGAAAACAGTTGGGAAAGTTTGACTATGGTATAGGCTGATATTAAGGAATTAATGTTAATTTTGTTATGTGCAACTTAAGGTATTATAGTAGAGAAAAAGGTTCTCATTTTTTAGAGATGAATACTAAAGTAATTAGAGGAAAGTAAAATATTATTTAAGATTCACTTAAAAATTTCTAGCAGACAAATAGATGGAGAAAATATGGAAAAATGTTAACACTGAATATAGGGTTTGGATATATTGGTGTTCATTATACTATTATACTTTTTGATATACTTGGAATTTTTCATTATAAGTGGTATAAAAATGCAAAAAAGCCTTTAATTATTTATACAGTTACAAAATAAACTTGATTAAAATGCAGCCAATAATTATGACTTAATTAAGTAGGATATTTGCTTTGGGATAATTGAAGAATTCAAGAAAGTTCTTTATTTCAATATGGTGTAAATTATTTCAGTATTGTGGCCCCAAATTCTTTAATTGGTCTATTTCTCCAGTTACTCTTCTCCCTTGCCCCAAAATGTAAACTGCAAGAGTGTGGTCAACATGGCAGTCAAGCCGTGGAAGAGTCAATCAGAGCCCTGAGGATTTTAGAGCTGGCAAGGGAGAATTCAGCATGGAATACAGCTGAATTCTGGCCAGCCTCCATGTGTGCTGTAAGCATTCTTTGGCTGCAGCCCTGGTGTCCTAACATCTGAGGTTGCATCATTCTTCTCACAGTTGCTTCTGGCCCAAATGTCAACAGCATGTGATGTAAACAGGTCAGGATAAAGTGTATAAGTTGTCTGTCAAATTTTCTCTCCTTTCTCTCTCTCTCTCTCTCTCTCTCTCTTCCCCGCTCCCCCCAACTCCCTGCTCCCTCCCTCCCTCATTCTCTTTTCCCTTTTTCTTTCTCCTTCCCTCCCTCCCTCCCTCCTTTCCTCCCTCCTTCCTGCATTCCTTCCTTCCCTCTCTCCCCTCCTCCCTTCCTTTTTCTTTCCTTCTTTTTCCTCCTTTCCTTCTCTCTCTCTCTCTGCTTGTCCCTCCTTCTCTCCCTCCCACCCTCTCTCCCTTCTCTCCACCCTTCTTTCTTTTCATTTGTTTATTTTGGAAACTCAAGCTTACATAGTTTCAAGACAGATTTCCCCCCAAGGGTTTTTCAGTTCCCTGAAGGGTGGAAAAAGTATAAAGACCTGCAAAAAAGACCATTTCAGAAGTAAAGAATACAGTGAAAGTGAGAGGTAAAAGATTCAATTAGTGGTAAAATGTTTACTTTTTCTGTGCTGCTTTGCTATGAGCCCTTCTTTCCCTGAAGCCCTCACATGTCTTCCCAGAATTGTCAGTCAGAGGTCTCCCATGCTTGTGTTGCTTAGATGGAATGGCAGCAGGGAGCATGGAACACAGAGGGACTGAATAGGCTAACGATGGACTTGAGAATCTTGGCAACTGAAGAAAATGTTTTTAAAGGAAGCTGGAGGCAAATCTCTCCTAGAAAACTTAAGGAAGAACAGTCTCTGAACTTCTGCCTATGACTTCAATCATTTCTTTCCTACCATTCAGTTTCTAAGTCTTCTCTCATTTACATTTATTTAAAAGTAATTGAACTCCATCTTCTAATATCTCAAGATTCCTTTGATCCTTTCCCAATATGTGACTACTCTTTGAAATAAAGTCCAGTGGACCAGCATTTTGCATCAGAGGGTCAGAGCAAGAGGTAGAGCTGGAAGTTTGAGGTCTATATAATTGGAGATGGTGATTATAATAGCTAAAGGGACTTGATTAGAGATGCCTCAGTGTTCTGACATGGCTGAAAAGAAAATATAGGTGAAAACTGTTTCCTTCATACCTGACCCAGCACAGATCAACAGGTGAGTTATTTTTTATAGATGGAAGCAAGGCAACCCTCCTGGTGTACCAGGAGATGCACGGTCCAAGGACATTTGGGATTCTGGAGAGCTCTCTTCTGCTTCGTTAGTTGAGAAACACCTAGTGCAAAGTTGGTTGAATCATTGCCTTTCTGCCTTTATTTGACAGACTTTTCCCTGGTGTCAGCTTACTGGTAAGAAACCTGCCCTGAAATTCTACTTTCCTTGGCCTCCCCTCTGTTGAACTTTGTTGAGTAGAATGCCTGACTCCTGCATAACTTGGCTCTCTTCATCCTGGCTCAGGCTGAAGCAACTGGACAGCTTGGCTCAGAGTCCAAGGAGTTAGAGACTGCAACCTTGTGGCTACCCTCCCCCTCCCTCACATGGCCTGTTCCTGCCCAGTCTGGTTTGTGAATAGTTCTTGGCAATTACCCCAGAGGAGATCAGAGCCACTAACAATAGCAACTCTCTTTTTAGCTCGGATCTCTTGGTACCCAGGACTGTGAACTTAGGAAAACCCAAAATAACCTATGTAATTACAGTGGGTTACCCTAACAGTCTATTTCTGCTATTACCAACCTTAGATGTCACTCCAGTAGATATTTAGCTGCTTGTAGTGGAAAGAGTACTGGGCTTATGGCCAGACAGACCTAGATTCAAGACCTAGCTCGGCTATTTACTAATTTTATGACACTGGGCAAGCCACTAATTTGAACCTGTTGGAATTGAATGGGGCCCGCCTGTACATGTAAGTGCTTGGAAACCTGCAAAGTCTTATACAAAGTTAAACCATTGCTATTGGGAAATGGGATATAGTTTGAAGAAAAGAAGAAATTTAAATCTTCAAGAAACAAATGAATCAACTTTTTTACCCTCTGTTCCACACCAAGCTCAGTCTTAAAAACAAACAATTAAAAATATAGGTAGTTTCCATTTAAAGTTAAAGGCAGTCTTTCCCTTTTGTTTATGATGAAGTTGGAAATGGGGAAGGGTTTGGCAGTTCCTTTCATATCAAGGAATGACAAAGCAAGATGAGTCCTGATACCTAGTAAGTACAGGAAAGATTGTTATCCACTTAACATGCTAACTATGCCAGCAAACTGGTTTTCTCTGAAGTTTAGCCATTATTTTTATCACTTAAATTTTTATTTTGTATGTAGGAAAAGAGATTGGTTCTTCAGATTTAGACATATTTTTGCACTCTCTCACTACTCTTGTATAAACAGAGCAGGACCCTGTGGGGCGCTACTGGGTACAACTCCTTTCCATGTTTCTTGTTCGTAGGAAATAAGCTTCATTCAGCCTCCTTGACCTTCTCTGAGTTCCAAAGGGCAGATTCAAACAGTGGCTAATCCGGGAAGGGAGGGAATGCAGAAAAAAAGGAGGAGCAGTAAAGAAACAATAGTGCAGTCCTGGGGCAGGGTCATGGTTTTGGCCAAAAATGACTTCTCTCATATCAAGAAAGCCAGGCCTGGTTCTCTTTCTCCAGGGATTACCCCCCAACCCCAACACTATCTGCTTACACTGTTATTGCCCCTTTGGCAGACCCTATAGGTTTTGTGACAAAGACAGTGTGCTTGGGGTGAATTCACGGGACAGTCTATAAACACAGAAGGTGTGGGAGGTACACTGGATTCTTTTTCCCACAGTAAAGTCAGAGGAGGGGCCACACACACCTCAAGGACTATGTGATGGTTCTTGATGCTGACCTTTTCCTAATCCCCTTCTCCATGGAGCCCTTCTGCTTAAGGGGAGAGAAATAATAGAGGCAGAGAAAACAGAACAGGAGACCAGAAGGGTCTGTCTCCCCCTCTTCCTATAACTGAGCACATCAAAGACTTATAACCAGAAAAACTTTTTTTTTTTTTTTGCGTTACACGGGCCTCTCACTGTTGTGGCCTCTCCCGTTGCGGAGCACAGGCTCCGGATGTGCAGGCTCAGTGGCCATGGCTCATGGGCCCAGCCGCTCCGCGGCATGTGGGATCTTCCCAGACCAGGGCACGAACCCGCATCCCCTGCATCGGCAGGCAGACTTTCAACCACTGTGCCACCAGGGAAGCCCCAGAAAAACTTTTGAGGTCAATCCAAGATCCCCTTGATGCAGGAATCCCCTCTATAGCACCTCTGTCAAATAATATTTCTAGTTTTGTTTGAACTGTTCTGGGACTAGGGAGAGCACTATTATAATACCCCCAGTGAGCGTCTTCACAAACTTTAAAAAAGATTAATTAATTAATTAATCAGGCTGCTCTGGGTCTTAGTTGCAGCACGTGGGATCTTTGCTGCGGCATGTGGGCTGAAGCACGTGGACTCTTAGTCGCAGCATGTAGACTCCTAGTTGTGGCATGCTAACTCTTTGTTGTGGCATGCACGTGGGATCTAGTTCCCCGACCAGGGATTGAACCTGGGCCCCCTGCATTGGGAGTGCAGAGTCTTACCCACTGGACCACCAGGGAAGTCCCTTCACATACTTTTATTTTCTACACTTGTTCTAGCATTTCTGTAGGGATTGCTCAGTCAAGGGCATGCACATTTTACATTTTGATAGCAGGCAACAGATTGTGCATATGTTCACACACCCATGTTATAGTGATTAATACAAATGCAGGGCATGGCAGTCATGGTGTTTCAGGAAAACAAAGGTGGGGCACGTGAGGATGGTCATGTGCCAGGTCTCAGGTGAGTCCCTGGGAAGGGTCGCCAAGTGTGGGTCCTTGGCTTCATGCAGGAAAGATTCAAGAGTGAGCCACAGTAAAGTGAAAGCAGGTTTATTCAGGGACATACAGACTCCATAGACAGAGTGTGGGCCATCTCAGAAGATGAGAGGCCCCAGGGAACGGGTTGTCAGTTTTTACAGGCATGGGTAATTTCATAGGCTAATGAGTGGGAAGATTATTCTAACTATTTTGGGGAAGGGGTGGGGATTTCCCGGAGTTGGGCCACACCCCACTTTTGGACCTTTTAGGTTAGCCTTAGAACTGTCATGGTGCTCACGGGTGTACTGGAAGTCACTTGTCCATAATCTTGGACCTAGTTGTTTCTAACCAGTTCATGTCATGTCCTCAGTGGCTGTCATTCTTTTAAAGGTTGTTCCCTGACCCCTTCCTGTCTCAATGGGAAGGCAGATTACAGTTAAAACAAAGAACTCTCTAGTGTAAAAACAATGGATCACAACAGATCACTTTGAGGTAGTAAGTGTTCAAGAAGAGATTGGAAAACCTGATGCTGTAGATACATAGAAGATTATGCTACCAAACAAAGTTTGTGTGCCTGAGGCACAGTGAGGCCAAATAAACATTGCAGTTTGGAATAGAGTAAGGTTTATTGCAGGGCCAAGCAAGGAGAACGGAGAATGGGTGGGGGACTTCCCTGGTGGTGCAGTAGTTAAGAATCCGCCTGCCAACACAGGGGACACAGGTTTGAACACTGGTCCGGAAGCAACTAAGCCCGTGCACCACAACTACTGAGCCTGAGCTCTAGAGCCTGCAAGCCACAACTGCTGAGCCCATGCACCACAAATCCTGAAGCCCGTGTGCCTAGAGCCCGTGCTCCACAACAAGAGAAGCCATCACACTGAGAAGCCCTCGCACTGCAACAAAGAGTAACCCCTGCTTGTTGCAACTAGAGGAAGCCTGTGCACAGCAACGAAGACCCAGTGCAGCCAAAAATAAATAAATGTTGTTTTTTTTATTAAAAAAGGATAATGAGTGGCTTGTACTCAAAAACCCTGAACTCCCTGGTAGTTTTTGGGGAAAAGTTTTTATAGGCAAAATTTGGGGGTGAGGGCTGCAGGGTGTGTGCCTTTCTTCTGATTGGTTGGTGGTGAGGTAACAGGGTGGTGCTCCAGGAATCTTGCTCTCAGCCTGAAGTTGCCATTCCCTACCTGGGTGGGGGCCTTAGCTCTGCAGCAGAGCTCAAAGATATTATATATTCCTTGAGAAGGAAGCAGGACCCTGGCCCAAGGCTGCACTATTGTTTCTTGACGGCCTCTCCCTTGTTTCTGTATTCCCTCTCTTCCCTGATTAGCAACTGTTTGAACCTGCCCTTTGGAACTCAGGGAAGGTCAAGGAGGCTGAATGATGCCTATTTCCTACAAACAAGAAACGGGGGTTAGGGGAGCAATTCCCTGGAGGTCCAGGGGTTAGGACTCAGCGCTTCCACTGCAGGGGGCATGGGTTCAATCCCTGGTCAGGGAAGTAAGATCCTGCATGCCACATGGCGTGGCAAAAAAAAAAAGAGAAATGGGGTACACGGAAAGGATTTGTGCCGGGTAGCCCCACAGGGTCCTGCCTGGTTTCAGTTAGAGCAGCTAACATCTAAGGAATGTCTGAAATCGGACATTGAGGTATACTCTGGAAAAGCACACTAACCTCTCCAATGTGGCAAGTCACTAAGTGGTGGTGAAACTGTGCAACTCTGACTGAGACTTGAACCCATGCACTGGGACTCGAACCCAGCCAAAACCCAGATTGGGACTTGAACCCACTATATTTTTTTTTTTTTTTTTTTTCCCTTGCGTTATGCGGGCCTCTCACTGTTGTGGCCTCTCCCATTTGCGGAGCACAGGCTCCGGACGCGCAGGCTCAGTGGCCATGGCTCACGGGCCCAGCCGCTCCGCGGCATGTGGGATCTTCCCGAAACGGGGCACGACCCCGCGTCTCCTGCATCGGCAGGCGGACTCTCAAGCACTGCGCCACCAGGGAAGCCCGAACCCACTATATTTTAACTGAGATCACACCTGCTCTCAGGACTTAATGAAGCTCAGGTTCTTTATGTCTCAGCACAGAAAGAATTCAGAGGGAGACAAAGTGATAGGTAAGAAGTGGATTTATTTAGAGAGAAACACACTCCACAGAGTGTGGGCCATCTCAGAATATGAGAGTGGCCCCAGCGAATGGGGTTGGCAGTTTTTATAGGGGTGGGTAATTTCATAGGCTAATGAGTGGGAGGAGTATTCCAGCTGTTTTGGGGAAGGGGTGGGGATTGCCAGGAATTGGGCCACCACTCACTTTTTGACCTTATTGGCCTTGGAACTGTCATGGCGCCTGTGGCTGTGTCATTTACCTTGCTGATGTGCTACAATGAGCACATACTGAGGTTCAAGGTCTAGTGGAAGCCGACTAGTCTGCCATCTTGGACCTATTTGGTTCTAATCAGTTTACATCGTGTCCTCGGACTATGTCATTCTTTTAAAGGTTGTGCCCTGTCCCCTTCCTTCCTGTTTCAGTGGCCCGTTGAGGATTGGGTTCTTTTTTTTTTTTTTTTTTTTTTTTTTCTTTTTTTTTTTGCGGTACGCAGGCTCTCACTGTTGTGGCCTCTCCCGTTGCGGAGCACAGGCTCCGGACGCACAGGCTCAGCTGCCATGGCTCACGGGCCCAGCCGCTCCGCAGCATGTGGGATCCTCCCGGACCGGGGCATGAACCCGTGTCCCCTGCATCGGCAGGCGGACTCTCAACCCCTGCGCCACCAGGGAAGCCCGAGGATTGGGTTCTTTTACATGAAATTCACTTTCCAGGTGAGCCACAGAGAGCACTGAAAGCTTTGCAGCTTTTAAATGTTTCCCCAAACCCACTGGCTCCATCTTGCTGAGTTGCAGCAGAGATGTACTGCTGAGCTTTTCTCATCTCTGCTTCAGTAATAGGCATGTCCACCTGTGTCCCCAGCTCGGATGGCCTGGAGATCTCTACAGCCCTTTATTGATAGTCTCAGGAAATAAATGGGCTTTTCCTAATAGGCTAAGGAGTCTTACACGTGTCTGAAAAGATACAAACCTGCGGGTAGAAAAAAACGGCCACTGGCAAGCTTCATGCATAGCTGCTGTTCCCTGTACTTCAAGAGAAGCAGCTTGGATAGCTCTGAAGTCTTTGTAGGCTTGAAACCTTTTCCTTTGATGATCTGGCCACGAACAGCACAGTCTTCATAGCCTGTGGCTGGTCAGGCCAACAGCATGACAGCAAGTGGCAGAGAATACGGCTGGCAGATGCAATGTCCATGTCACCATTTGGACATGGTTGTGTACATCTATCAGGTCTTGCCTTTTGCTGATCTGGATGAAGTTGCTCTCAAACACAGTCTCCTTCCTTGTCCAGCTGTCGCTGAAGTTCCCCTTAGAGATATTAAACCTGCCCACTGCACAGCCAGCCACTGTAGGAGTACTGCAGTGACATGGATTTACTGCTCATGGTTATAGTTTATCAAGAAAGCTCTGCCTCTGGATTTCATCCCCTTGAAGGGGTCTTAATAGTTTTCTTTGCCATATAATAAATTGTCACAAACTTAGTGGCTTAAAGCAACACACATTTATTACCTCACAATTTCCATGGGTTAGGAATTTGGGAATGGCTTTGATGGGTCCTCTGCTCAGGATCTCATAAGGCTGAAATCAAGGTGTAGGCCAAGGCTGGGGTCTCACCTAAAGCTTGGGGGTCCTCACCTAAAGCTTGGGGTCCTCTTCCAAGCTCACAGGGCTTTTTTTTTTTTTACCCCCCAGCTACGGCTTGCAGGATCTTAGTTCCCCTGCCAGAGATGGAACCTGGGCCCTCCGCAGTGAAAGCATGGAGTCCTAACCACTGCATTGCCAGGGAATTCCCAAGCTCACAAGGCTTTTGAAAGAATTTATTTCCTTCAAGTTGCACAATTCATGGTGCCTCTATCACAGCTGTTTCCTTTACAGCATAAATCACAATTATTTTTTACCAGTGAATTCCTTGACAGAACCCACCATAGTGGTTTAGCACATAATTATTAAATGAATCAAGGATTATATATGGTTATTTGTGACCCATATTATTTTCTTCATTAGTTTGTTAGCAACTTGAGGGCGTAGCCCTGAATCATTTGTCTCCCTCCAGCAGGGTCTAGTCCAGTGCATGGTTTAGCATTACTCAAATCTCATTTCTGGAAAAAAAATCAGGTGCAAGAATAAAGGTGGGGACTTGAAAGCAAGGGAGGCTGTGGCAAAGCAGGTTGAATCTGGGAAGAGTTACGCTGGAAGGAAATGGGAGAGACCAATAGCAGAAGTCAGCCACTTTTACTTAAATTCCAGCAACAAGGCTGTACCTCCTCCCATGACGTATGCGGAAGCTGAAGACATGCTTCTCGCGAGAGGAAAGATGGACCGCGAGAAAGTGTACGTCTGTCCGTGCCCCGCCTTCCCTGAGCCCCACCCACTCCCTGTCCTCCCTCCCACCTTGAACCTGCCGCGTGTGACGTCGTGACGCGTGCGTGGCCGCGGCGCGGGGGGCGGGCCCGCGGCGCCGCGCCGGAGGAGGAAGTGGTGCGGTTGTTGCTCCCTCTGCGCCCGCCGCTGGCTCCCGGGGCGCGGAGTGGGGCCACAGTCGTCGCCGCTGCGTCGCGTTCTCTAGCTGTTACCCTCCATGTGCCCGGGCTGCGTCGCCCCCCTTCCTCAGGCCGCCGCTTACCCCGGGGTCTATGGAAGTAATGGAAGGACCCCTCAACCTGGTGAGTGGCCCACAGAGGGTTGCGTCCGCCCTCGGGCTCCTTTGCCTCAGAAGCCCGGTCTCGGCGTGCAGCTGACCCTCGAGGCCGGGGGGTGGGTTTGGCGCGGGTGGTCCTGCAGGCTGGGGGCGCAGGCAAGGCGCGGCCCTATAGCGGCTCCGGCCAAACCACCGCAGACGGCCCCTCGGGGATCCCTGGGAAGCTCCCGCCTCCCATTTCCCGCCTCCTCCAGGCGCCACCTGCCTCAGGGCTCTGGGCGAGGGGCTCCCACCAGCGGGGGTGCCACCTCTCCAGGCCGGAGGAAATGCCTCCAAGCGCCACGTAACCACCTCTCTGCACCCTGGAGAGGCACTGAAGCCGGCCAGGGCAGAAATGGTGTGTAATACTGGTTGTAACTTGCAACACAGGGTCTGAAGTCTGAGCTTCCCCACTGTGGAGAGATGGAGCATAACGTGTTTGACCCCCGTTTCCCTTCACCCATTTCTCACCTGTATTCAGATGCATAAACAGAGACTTCCCCTTCTCAAATAAATTAGAGACAGCTGGGGATAAAAGATGGGGCCATCCCTGTTTTTAGCTCAGTTTCAGCTCATTAGGCATCATGAAAATATGGTAGATGTTTGCCTTTCTCAGAAACAGCGTTGCACCTCACTTATTATGTTTTTAGGCACCTCAGGTGTAGCGATTAAAACAACAACGAGAAACACGAGTTCCGTTCCACCTGGCCGCGGCATCTTTTGGTTTCCCAGAGAAGGCATCTGTTTTGGATACAAAAGTTAGATTACTTAAAGTTGCAGACAGACAAGAGGAACTTTTTGCTGTTCAACTGCCATGATGGGATTGGAAAAAAAGGATGTGTGGAAAATTATTAGTTTCTCACGTTGGAACTCTGAGAACCCTTGTGTGGGGCTGGATTTAAACCATTCTGTAGAGAAGCAGTAGAGCCTGGTGGTTTAAGAATATAGATTCGGGACCTAAACTGCTTGGATTTGAATTCTGACTTTGTCACTTAATAACTGTGTGACCTTGGGCAAATTAGTTCACCTCATTCTTTGTGGTTTGTTGTGAGGATTGAGAGTAAATAGGTGTAAAGGGCCTAGAACAGTACCTGGTACATAGTGAAGTGTAAGAGTTAAGCTGTTATGATAATCAGACCAAAACTCTTAACTTAAAAATCTCACTTGTAAAATAAGATTTGGACTTGGTGAGCTTAAAAAGTTTAAGACTCTAGGACCTAAAGCTGTGGTTCCCAGATGACTGGTGCCAGGTTAACTGCTATGATTACTGTGCAGTTTTATTAAGTTATGCCCTGCCCCCATTGTTTACACTTAAAAAGAATTGGGGGCTTCTCTGGTGGCGCAGTGGTTGAGAGTCCGCCTGCCGATGCAGGGGACACGGGTTCGTGCCCCGGTCCGGGAAGATCCCAC
>NW_006771471.1:728341-736385 GCF_000442215.2 Lipotes vexillifer | reverse complement strand
AAAAAAAAAAAAAAAAAAAAAAAAAAAAAAAAAAAAAGAATTGGACTAGATTTGTGATTTTTCTTCTTTTTTTTAAAGCCAGGGAAATGTCTTGCAGTCTTCTTGTTTTTAAGGTGACATATAGTTGGCAATGAAATATAATGGATGGCTCAGTACTGAAACTTCACCGGAATATTATTAGAAGTAACCAGCACTTTACAAAGTGCTTCAGAGTTCAGGTGTCCTTGCAAAATGACCATTGGTTCAGTTCCAGTTAACTTCACTTTATTTGGCTGCTTGCTGCAGCATAACCCCAGCCAACTGCCCCACTAGTGTGTGGTAGCTTATGAAAAGACTGGAACTGGGTGACAGTTGTAGGTGGAGCAGCAGAATGACCAGTTTAGGAAAAATTAGTTAAATGGTGGCAATGGTATTATCTTTTTATAGAGGAGAATTTTCAATAGTCTTGTTAAGGAGTCTAGCATAATTCCATAATCCAGCCATAAAATTTATGTATCAGAAATTTGGCATCTTGAATTCTTAAACCATTTGAGATTTGAAAGGTCTGAGTTCTAGCCTAACTGTTTGATGGAAGGTAACAGTGGAACAGAGATTAACAGTTACTTGAATCGTTTTAACTGTGCTGCTGAGTACCAGTGACAGGCCTCTGAATTTGTCATCACTCAGTTTTAGAAGACTGAGGTTTTTTCCTCCTCTGTTGTACTATATATCGTTGTAGCTTATTTATTTCATACATAGTTTGTACCCCCTTAGTCCCCTACTCCTATCTTGCCCTTCCCCCTTCCCTCTCCCCACAGGTAACCACTAGTTCTCTATATCTGTGAGTCTGTTTTTTTGTTATATTCACTGGTTTTATTTTTTTGATTTCACATATAAGTGATGTTGTACAGTATTTGTCTTTCTCTGACTTATTTCACTTAGTATTATACCCTCCAGGTCCATCCATGTTGTTGCAAAGGGCAAAATTTAATGCTTTTTTTACATCTGGGTAGTATTCCGGTGTGTGTGGCTGTGTGTGTGTGCACATATATCTATATGTACATACACACACACCACGTCTTTATCCACTCATCTGTTAATGGACACGTAGGTTGCTTCTATATCTTGGCAATTGTAAATAATGCTGCTGTGAACATTGGGCTGAATGTATCTTTTCAGATTAGTGTTTTCGTTAGAAGACTGAATTTTTTGAAGACTATCACATTCTTTTATGTCAGCAGATGTTCAATCCAGGATACAGTTGACTCACCATGAGAAATACTTCTCAATGCTGTGGTTTTGAGTGCTTTTGAACATCCCATTAGCATATACTGCCTTTTTCTAATAACATCATACTGTAGTCCAAATTGATTGCATAAGGACTTATTATAGTACCTAGATTTATAATCGTGTCCTCAGAGCATCCTTGGAATTTAGTAAGAATTGCTTCCCAGTTTTACAGATAAATAAGCCTAGACAAATTTGGTAATTAGATCAGTGACTCAAATACATTATGGACCACACCTTATTTTATTTATTTATTTATTATTATTTTAAAAATTTATTCTTGGCTGCGTTGGGTCTTCGTTGCTGCGTGCAGGCTTTCTCTAGTTGCAGCAGGTGGGGGCTACTCTTCGTTGCGGTGCGTGGGCTTCTCCTTGTGGTGGCGTCTCTTGTTGCAGAGCGCGGGCTTCAGTAGTTGGGCTCGTGGGCTCTAGAGCGCAGGCTCAGTAGTTGTGGCGCAAGGGCTTAGTTGCTCCACGGCATGTGGGATCTTCCCGGACCAGAGCTCGAACCCGTGTCCCCTGCATTGGCAGGCGGATTCTTAACCACTGCGCCACCAGGGAAGCCCCACACCTTATTTTAATATCATGACTTCTTTCTAGCAATGCTTCTGTATTAACGTACTTATAAATTTCATTTCAATGTGGTCCTTATCTATATTGAATTATACATGCTGTGTCAGTATTTAGTACCTGTGCTCTAAGTTAGGTTTGCAGTAAGGGCTTGTAGGCTTATTGCCTCACAGTGATTTTTAAGATATGGAAGAGACCAGTGTGAAATAGTCATTTTAATATATAGTACAGATATTCTGTTTTTTGAAGTTGGTCAAAAGAAAAATAGGATAAATCGTATTTACATTGGTGGCGGGGGGGAATAGCTAGTCTTTGGACTCTGAATAAGTTTTGTTGCATCAGTTTTTTTTCTTTTTGTCAATTTTTAATATGGAAAAATTCTAACATATAAAATTACTTAGTATATATTTAGGCCTTTCTTTCCATACATTTAATTTTGGCAATGCAAGTGCTAGTAGCAAATGTCAAAACTTGTGTGAGATAATTTCTAGTTCTTTGTTTTGTTTGCAGCCTATTTGGGAAGTGATGTCAGACTTTAATTTACACATGACTGTGTTGCTCATGATTTGCTTACCTACTCTGCAAACTCTGAGGACAGGGTCCATGTGACTGTGTGACCACAATTGTATTCTATGTGTTTGGCCCTTTTAAGAGTGCTGAGAATATATATGTTTGTTGAGAAACTGAGCTGCTATTCAGAGTGCTCAACTCTTCTCATCTAAGGAAAGGAATCAGATATAGTGCAAAGAATGGCCTTGTACATATTGGGGGTCTTTGTAACTATTCCATGTTAGTTATATTGGCAATAAAAATAAAATCTTGTTGCCCTGAAAAATGTCAAGGAAAATTTCATCTTGTCACAGGCTAGGCTAGGCTAGCCTTAATGGAAGCACTGTGGGGTAAGGCAGTAGAGCACTAAGACATATCCAATAATTACAGAGTGCTGGAGTTGGCATCAGGCACTGACATATATTATTTGTTTTGTTTTCTTTGTAGCTGTATGAGATATTTCTCCATTTTACAGATGAAAACTTTGAACTGCAGAGTGAGTGGTGATAGTTGGATTTGAAAGCAAGATTCTAAATCAAATATTTAATCTTTCCGATAGATCAGTGTTTGCCTATTTGTTTTGACTGTGATCCACAGTGAGAAATTTTTACATAATGACTAGTACACACATACCTAAGTGTATATTACTGCAGAGCTTGCTACACTATGGATGTGCCTCCTGGAATTGTGCAAAATGCAGGGACACTCATAAATTTCACCGAAAACAAGACAAAAAAGTAAAAACCTGAAACATCATATGTCGTGTGTGTGTGTGTGTGTGTGTGTATAGTGTTATATATGATGCACTCTAATATTTACTATGAGAGCTTTTTAAATGTTGGTTGTGACCCATAGATTGATTTCAGGAGTCATTACTGGGCTGCATCTTGTAATTTATCTTCACAGCAGATGGTAGCAGTTGTAAAAAAAAAAAAAAAAAAAAAAAGCTAAAGTGGACTTTTACAGAAATTGACTTAAAATCAAAAAGGTTTTCCTGGATCTCTCTAACACTTGAGGAGTTACCCTAAATACAGTTGCATTACGTTACTTAGACAGTTGATTCAGTACTTACAGTTAGGAGATACTACTTGCCTTTAGGAGACTCACCGTCAGTTGATTCGGAAATGGGGAGTGAGTGACTTTTCTCGTTTGCTCTCCGTTGAAGCACTACCACAAGTTTCAAGAGTACATTAGATTTTCCTCTGCCACCGTATTGTGTTTGGTATGGTGTTCCTTTTCTTTTCATCTTTACATACAGTTTTCCCCAAGGACACAGAAATAAATAAATAGAAAGTAAAAGAACTTAATACTCTTTTCCTTTGGGAAAGAAGACTGTTGAACGTGTAGTTTTGAGGCAGTTCAGCATGTAGTTCTTGGTGAGGGAAGTCACTTGGTAATCTAGCTGTACTCAGGATTTTGTTGGTTGCAGGTGATAGAAACCCACTTCACATTAGCTTAAATCAGAAGGGATAATTTATTGGAATCAAAAGAAAGGTGCAGGAAGGGCAGGACTACAATGTAGGTGGATCTAAGAACTTGTGGGACCTGGGACTCAAAGATAATCAGATTTTCCCACTCTGCCTCTTCAAACTTTATTGCTTTACTCCTTCTCTCTCCAGATCTACATTTTCCACCTGGCGAACTCCTGAGTATCACATCAGTTATAGCCAATTAAAGCTTTCTTGACATAACCTCTGGTCCTGAGTTTGAAAATCTGTTGGAACGGTTCTTTAGGTGTCTAGGGGACGAGGTAATATAAAAATATGGCAGCTTCCAGGGGAATCTTATTGATTGCCTAGGAAGAAGAGCATTTCACAGAGAGGCGTGGGGCATGTGGAAAGTGTTGGCTGTTTCTGGCGAGAATTCAGCAAGGGAGGAATTTGTACAGGGCACATGGAGTAAGACATTACTACATCTGAAGCTTTTGTACTTTTTGTAAAGGTTTTAGAACATTTTGTAGTATTGTGCTTTCATTTTTACTCAGGGAGTAGGAAACTGCTGGTTAAAATGTCCTCAAGATTGGATGGATGAAATAGTGAATGAAGTAAATGTACCAGTAACTAGTTTTCTATGGCTCTGTATAGATGTATATACATATGTATAGTTGTTTATCTTAGATTTTGATGCAGAGATTTATTCTGATATTTACTGTGAAATACAGTAATGTTCTCTCGGCATTTAAGAATCTTTGGGGGCTTCCCTGGTGGCACAGTGGTTGGGAGTCTGCCTGCCAATGCAGGGGACGTGGGTTCGTGTCCCGGTCCGGGAAGATCCCACATGCTGCGCACCGTCTGGGCCCGTGAGCCATGGCCGCTAGGCCTGCGAGTCCGGAGCCTGTGCTCCGCAGAGGGAGAGGCCGCAGCAGTGAGAGGCCTGCGTACCACAAAAAAAAAAAAAAAAAAAAAAATCTTTCGTTTTGTTACCAACCCTCAGCATAACCTCTCCCATCCTTCTATCTAGCTAACTGTTCATTGATCCACCCAACATTGTGAGCAGTTGCTGTCTATCAGGTACTGTTCTGGACATCAAGGATTTGACAGTGTATAGGACAAAGTCCCTATTCTTACAGAACTTTTATCCCATTCTCTAGTTTTCTTTTCATCTATTGTGTTCTCTTTCTCTCTTTACCATCTTAAGCATAGTTATTTTGAGTTCCTTGCTGTTCCAATACATGGATAATCTCTGGGTCTGTTTCTGTTGTCTTTTTCTCTTTGTTATCAGTGACATTTTCCTGCTTGACATGCCTAGTAACTTTATTGTGTGTTACACATGGTGGATGATGTGTTGTAGAGATTCTGAATTTGTTATCTTCCTCCAAAAATGTTAAGTTTTGGCTGGCAATTAAAATACTAGCAGATCACCTTGATCCAGTCTAGGCTTGATTTTAGGCTTTATCAGGGTGGGTCTATTTCAGCTTTACCCATATTGCCTAGAATATAGTCCTTACTCCTAGGGCTAGACTTCGAGGTCTCAACTCAAAGCCCCAAGTATTCACCAAAGTTATCCTCTGTCTAGGCCCAAACTGCAACCTGTCTCCCCAACACTGTGTGGCTTCTGAATTCTTTGCTAAGAGGTTCTGCTAGGCTTCCTGGAATTGCGCCCTGTTCATGTGCAGCTTATATGTTAGGTGAGGACCTGAGAGGATTTTTGATGCATATTTTTAGAGTGTCTTCACTACACTTCCCTCCAACCCTGGACTCCTTAAAATCTAGCCTTTTTCGTTCCAATCTCCATCTCCTTTGCCCAGTGAGATACTGCCTTCTGCTTGGGCTTTATTTTCTTGCACTGCATTTTTGAAAATGCACTCAGAAAGAAAGCCAGGGTGAATGCAGGTTTCACCTTGTGCATTTCCCTTTTCTTAAAAGTAGCCTTCTGTTACTTTTTGTTCTGTGTCTGTAAACTGTTGTTTTTATATATTTCACCCAGCTTTGTAGTTGTTTACAGTTGGAGGGTAAACCAGTGCCAGCTGCTCCATCCTACCTGGATCAGAGGTACAAATTTCCATGAGAATTTCCAAAGAATTCTCAAAACACAATTAAGGCAGTTTATTGTAAACCCTAAATGCCAGAAAGTGCTTTAATATGAGATTGTGGTATCACAAAAGCTAATACTGCCAATATTCAGTGATAGGTTATCACAGCTCTGTAAGGATTGGCCAGTTACTTACTGCTTTCCGTATTTAAACATCTATTTCCAAGTAAACTTTGAGGCAGCTTACAATAAAAGACAGATGGCATACTATTAAAATATTAGTTACCTATTGAGGTAAATTATTCCAAAATTTAGCAGCTTAAAACAGCACACGTTTGTTTTCTCACAGTTTCTGTGTGTTAGGAATAAAGGCATGACTTAGCTGGGTTCTTTGCTTCAGGGTCTTTCACAAGGCTACAGTCAAGTTGAGGGTCAGCTGGGGGTGTGGTTCCATTTGAAGGCTCTACTGGGGCAGGAGCTGCTTCCAGGCTTACAGGGGTGATGGCAAGGTTTCGTTCCTTGAGCCGTTTTGGATTGAGCACTTCAGTTCCTTGCTGGCTGTTGGCAGGCCATCTCATTCCCTTCCGTGTGAGTCTTTCCTTGGGGCAGCTGACAGCATGACTCTTGGCTTCATTAAAGTAAGCAAGGGAGAGCGAATGTACCAAGGTGGAAGTGACAATCTTTTGTAACCTCATCACGGAAGTGACACCCCATCACCTTGGCGGTATTGTGTTTCTTAGATGCATGTCACTAGTTCCAGCCCACATTTGAGGAGGGGAGATTACATAAGGTTGTGAATACCAGGAGGCAGGGGTCATTGGGAGCCATATCAGAAGCTGCTACCACAATTGCTGATAGAAAAACAAAGAAAATAAGAACTGAAGCAACAAAGGATATTGAGACAGTATAATCCTTTGGGGCTACATCAAACTAAAAAGCTTATGCCCAACAGAGGAAATCATCAACAGAATGAAAAGGCAACCTACCAGATGGGAGAAAATATTTGCAAAGCATGTAGCTGATAAGGGACTAGGATCCAAAACAACAGAAAGAACTCACACAACTAAATAGCAAAAAAAGAGCAAAAAATCTGATTAAACAGCAGGCAGAGGATCTGAATAGACATTTTTCCAAAGAAGGCATACAAATGGCCAACAGGTACTTGAAAAGATGCTCAACATCACTAATCAGGGAAATGCAAATAAATCAAAACCACAATGAGGCATCACCTCTCAGCTGTTAGAATGGCTGTTATCAAAAAGATAGGAAATAACAAGTAACAAGTGTTGGCGAGGATGTGGAGAAAAGGGAACCCATGTGCGCTGTTGGTGGGAATGTACATTGGTGCAAGCACTGTGGAAAACAGTATAGAGGGCCCTTGAAAAATTAAAAATAGAAATATCAGGACTTCCCTGGTGGTCCAGGGGTTAAGACTCTGCTTCCACTGCAGGGGGCGCAGGTTCAATCCCTGGTCCGGGAAGTTCTGCATGCCACACGGTGCAGCCAAAAAAAAAAAAACTACTGTACTATCCTGCAGTTCCACTTCTGGGTATATTTCTGAAGAAAATGAAAACACAAAAAACGTCTATGCAGATTCTCTGCCTGTTGTTTAATCAGGTTTTTTGCTTTTTTTTTTGCTATTGTGTGAGTTCTTTCTGTTGTTTTGGATACTAACCCCTTATCAGGTATATGATTTGCAAATATTTTCTCCTATATGGTAGGTTGCCTTTTCATTTTGTTGATGATTTCCTCTTCTTGGCATAAGCGTTACAGTTTGATGTAATCCCACTTGTTTGTTTTTGCTTTTGTTGCTTTTGCTTTTGGTGTCAATTTAAAAATTCTCAGCAAGACTTAGAGAGCTTTCTGCCTATATTTTCTTTGAGGCGTTTTATGGTTTCAGGTCTTATGTTCTTTAATTCATTTTGAGATAACTTTTGTGTGTTGTGTAAAATAGTAGTCCAATTTCATTCTTTTGCATGTGGCTATCCAGTTTTCCCAACACCATTTATTGAAGAGACTGTCCTTTGCTGGTTGTACATTCTTGGCTTGTTTGGCATTTGTTAATTAAACATTTATGCATGGGTTTATTTCTGGGCTCTATGTTCTGTTCCATTGATCTTTGAGCTTTTAATGCTATCATACTGTTTTGATTACTATAGCTTTGTAAGATAGTTTGAAGAGAAAGAGTG